>NC_140124.1:140712571-141000383 GCF_964035555.1 Netta rufina
AATATGTGTGATAATGATGCACCAGAATTGTCAAGTGGAGATTAAATCCTTGCTAAATGCTTCTGCTTCCTATGTCTGGGTATGTGAAACCGCAGTCTGGATAAGTACAGCTCCTGAGCACGAATAAAAGAAGTTAATCTGTGGTGTTAGGACAGAGTAGGGTCAGCTGGAAGAGCAGTGGTGTAAGAGCGGGCCTGTTGACCACTTGGAAAACAAGGCTTGGTTGTTACAGCCCCATTTTTGGGGTCAGCTTGTTTGGAGATTTCCAGCTCAACACAGGGACTCTGCAAGTAAGAGAAATGCAACTTAGAAGTGTAAAGCAATTACTTAAGGGCTAACACACACAGTAGGATTTAACGAGCTGTCAGGCTGAGCTCAGCTTCCCAGAGCAGCACCCGTGGAGCCTCTGGTGGGGCAGCAGGAGGGGAAGGGCCAGATCCAGCTCTCGCTGAGCCCATGCTGCCCATGCCACTGGCTCGAGCTGGTGACCTGACAGACCCCAGGCTTTGACACTGATTCTGAGAAGCCTCCCCGCTCTCCTCCTTCAGGAGCTTATACTCCTCCATTTTCCCTCCTGAGTCCTTGAGCAACTGCAAATCCCTGCCTCAACACCCCTTGACTGTGCTTTCATTTTTCTAGCATCTCACAGACTTTCTCACAGCTCTTTCCCAGCAGTCTGGGCTCAGGCTGCACAGCGGGATGTATCTGAGCTGAATCCTGTTATATCCGAAGCAGGCTGCCTGCCTATTGCTGGTCACGCGGACACCACTCTAGGTGCCTAAGCAGTTGAATGCCAAGGTGGTAGAGATGCCTCCTACACTCACTAAATGCCTCCATACGGCTGAGAGCTGAGTTGTGGGGTATCCTGTGAAGGAGCCTTGGCAGGAGCCCCAGCAGCTCCTCCCTGCCATGGGCACAGGACTGCCATGTGTCTCTGTAAGCGTCTGCCCACTGATGGGGAAATATCAGCACTGTGCTTTCAGGCACAGCTGCAAGAACCCAACTCTCTATTTATCTCCAACCATGGTCACATCTGGGGAATTAAGGACATGTTTCTCCCCTGGCCACCCCTCAGATCAGAGGCTGCAACCCTGACTGCTCTGTTGCCACCATGAGTACCAGATGTCACACACACTACTGATTCCTGTCATTGCCTTTGCCAGGAGCTTTGCTGGATCGTTGTTCTCATCATCCTCCTGCCCACTTAAAAGGAAAAAGCGATCCACCTCCAGCAATCATACATTAGATCTAGGACTTGTAGTCCACCACATGTCCAGGACAGACTGCAAAACAAGAATTATGGAATGGTGGAATGTAAAAGATAATAGGATAATAGGCTACCCTGCAGGGAAGCTAACCTGAAAATCAAAGACTGCTTAGGGGAGGAATAAAGAAATCACCAAACATCTTCTAAGGAAGGAATTTAAAGGACATATGATGGTGCAGAAAAAAAGGGGAGTATGACATAATATGATGAAATAATAGCTTGTCCCATAAACTGGTGATTTTTCTCTATGCTAGATCTGAAAACAAAAATTACTCGTGTCTGGTGTGGTACACATAAAACTATGGGCGAAAGAAGAAAGTGAAGGCTGCAGTTTCTGACAAGACAAGGACACAGTCTTCAGTAAAATATGTATTGCTGGTGACAGAATGAGGTTTTATAGAAATTATCAGGAATAGTAGACAGAGATTCTCTATTATCAGCAAAGTGTTGAGGAGTATTTTTAACAACAATGAAGATGTGTTCACATTGGAGGGACAATACTGATAATTTATTGCATGAGTCTGTATTAAAAGGACCAAATTTAAAAGACTAATAAAACCACCCCTTCTTGGCAATGCTTTATGTCCACTTGTTTCAAACTACATAAAAAAGCTGAAATCGTTATTCTCATTTTATAGGTGAAGAAGCTGAAACAAGAGGAGTTTGTGTGATTTGTTACAAGCCAGACAACACATTAGCACCAAAATTAAGGTGAAAGAATAGGGACTCAAGTTTTGGTCCCCATTCCACCCCTTTTAGTCAAATGAAGTGGGCAAGGGGTGACTAATGAGGGAACTAAAATCTACATACCCAGTTTGGGGATAGAGCCATTGACACAGAGGAAGAGAGCCATAGATCTGTATTGACCTCATACATCATAGCATCAAAGATATGCTGGCAGTGTATCTCCGTGGGGACTCAGAACAGTGCTATGCTCTCTGCAGGCTGCTGATGGTGACATTTGTGCCTTAAATAGCATCCGAGGCCCCTTCACCTTCCAGAACATCCCAGATTCAGGAGGCCCCTTCACCTTCCAGAACATCCCAGATTCAGGAGGGGACAAAGTAGAGCTTTCCTCCTCTTTCTCTTCATCTCTCTCCTGGGTCCATAAGCTGAGTATCAGGTTGAATTTATGTATGGAGCAAAGCCTTGCCTGTGTGTTTTGTACTGTCCCCATTGAAATCACTAATATTTTTGTAATCAACTTAAAATAGATCAGGATTTCTGATTGCCCCTCCCCATCCTCTAGTAGTAATATTTCCTTGTAGGATGTTTTCTGCAAGGAACAGAAAAAAATGGCGGGATACAACAGCCTACAACATAGGTTAGATGAACAAAAGGGGAAATACAAGTCTCATTATAGCAATACAGGCTCTGATAGCTCTGGTAGACTTTTCTAAAGGTTTTTTTCTTTTCTAAAGTTTTCCACTCAAATATTGAAAAACAGATTGAAGAAAGTACTAGAAAATAAAATGCAAGGAACAGTCTTTCATGAGGCCACGTGTATGAGCTAGCCCATCTATCTTGGTGTTTTCCTTTCTGAAGTCCAATGCTAAGATTTGATCCTGTTTGCTTTCCAAGTGGGTGTGATCAGAGTGAAACTAGAGAGAAAAATATTTCATCTCTTTGAACAGTCAAACCTTTAAAGGTCCAGCCTGTCCCCTGAATTTTGAGAATGCAGCTTGAGGTTTTTAGACAAGACTTCTATTGATAAGTGGCAGGCATTGCAGACCAAACACTCACACAGAAGTAAACATTTAATTCATCAGATATGGTTAAGGCTGTTAATGTTCTTTTTCTTGTCACATAGCCACCGTTCGTGTTCCTAAGGACTTTCTATTTGCTATACTCCTTTGACAGCAAATTAGAGGAGAGAGTAACACCTCTTCTTAAGACTGAGCTTAATGAAGATATCTGTAATCAATGGAGAAAGATGAAACTTGGCCTGATGGTTTTGTTTTTCTTTAGTTGGGAGGCATGGAAGGAAATATGACATCATCCTGTATATTAAACCAACTCTCCTACAGCTTTTAATTGCAGCAAGTTTTGAAGCCATAAATTCAAATAGGCATAGCACACAGTGTTGGCTCTTTCACAAACAGAAGAATTCTTTGTGAGTCACATGCTGCTGGAAAAAATGTTTTAGAGTTTTCTGCTCTTGACACGTCAGTGTCATTTTTATCTGGTTACTATGTTATGTATGCAACAGAACTGCAATGATAGTAAAATCTGCTACATGCAGACAGAACTGTGGGCACACTATGAAAAAAAGCAGTCGCTTACTGGAGCAGTTGAAGAGCTCGTAATACATTATTTATGGAGAATCAATATTTATTTGTAATAGCTAAATATGCATGTTTATCTATCCATTCAAGAAAGCAAAGAGGTCTCTATCCCACTGTTGATGAAAAGCACAAAGCGGAACCACAGAGGCCTTGGTTTACATTGAATAATGACCTCTGGTAACGTCTGAGGAGACACCACAGACAGGTTGGGTCTGCAGGAAGGATGTCTCTTGAAAAAGAAAAGGTGATTTTAACATGTGGCAAAGACCTTGTCCCTGTGCAAGCAGGTCTCCGATACATAGCCCTGAATGCTCTTTCCGTATCGACAGGGATTTCAGTGTAAGATACAGTGACGAGTAGCAGGCCCTTTGGTGAGGAATACATTAGTGTGAGGCCTCCTCAAGTGCAATCAAAACCGGAGTGTCAGTGTGTAGGACAGCAGGACAGCAGGAGAGGACCACAGTGATACGAGAGCCAATGGGAATCCCCGAGCTGGGAGGCACAGAGGCTGAGCTGGCAGGTTGATGATGATGCAGGTTCCCTGCTAAAAGATGCCTTCTCCTGGATGAGGGGCACTTGGAGGTGGATGAGCTGGGAGGGTGATTTGCCCTCACTGTGATCTAAGTGTGCTACTTTGATGTCTTTCCTTGAATAAACATTTGTTTGCTAGTACACTTTTTCAGAGCTCTTGTGAACGGGGAAATCAGACCTAGTAAGAACATCTGGTTTTCTGGCACTTCTTGGGTGGGGATTTAAACTGGTTTAATCATGTCCCTCATGAGATGTGAAATGCATTGATGCCACTATTTTCTGCTCTCATTAACCACCTGGCTGAGGATTATGAGTAGAAGATAAATTAAGTTAATATGAGTTTTTCTGCTGTTCTTCTGAAGCATCTATGTATATATATGCATATGAATTTATACATATATGTATACATATATACAAAATATATGCACACACATATAGTTATATAGAGATTTTCATGAAATCTGGAGAAAAATTCTCCTTTTACTCCAAGTGACATTCTCTCCTCCCTGCAATACTATACATAAAATGAACCATGGAGAGCTATTTTCCCAAGCAGCCGGAAATGCTGTATTTTTGAGGTGGTAGCTACATTTCAAAGCCAGAAATCTTCATGAAAGACATTTGTACAGTGCCATCTGGGCAAGTTTTTAATTAACATGGAAAATAAAAAATGAACAGAGAGACCAACAATTTTTTCATGTTCAAAGGCATAACTCTACAGGGAGAAAAATACCCATGGCTATAATTTCAAAGCATTAATAAAGAGCATATACCATGGTTTTATAAAAATAAATTTAGAATGAGAAAGGAATATTTTAAACATTTATGGTTAGTTTTATTAATTTATTAATTCTATGTCCTGGTTTCAGGTAGGATAGAGTTAATTTTTTAAACCACAACATTCTATTAATATAGAATTACTTTGTTTTCTTTAAGCAGAGATAGAAAGAAAGGGTAATGCCATCAGAGGAGTTAAAATATCTGTGTATTTTGAATGATGGATTCTTTACATCTAATCAAAAAATCAGGATAATTTTGAGGAGGAAACAAGGAGATGAGTATCCCTCTGTTTTGGTGCACATAACATAGGAATTTGGCTATCCCTCTGTTTACAATGTAATCACCTCTTTGGTATCTGAGCATCAGAAGGTAATAAAACATATGATTACACTAGCAACCGAGTTTTCTGCCTGTTTTGTGAAGTGATGAAAAAGAGGGAGAATGTGCACTGTTTGACTTGCATTGCTTTGCAGTCTTGGAGAAATACTGTCATCTTTTTAACTACTGATTTGCTTTTTCATCAGTTTTCTTGTTATATTTTTAAATCAGGAGCAATTTCATTCCTATTTTTGGATGACAGGAGAAATCAAAGGGTACTTGTGACCATGAAAGAATTTCTTCAATTTACCTCAGAACAGATAAAACTTTCTATATCCACATATATATGTATATCTTTCTTGTCTGTTAAAACATAACTTCAAATTCAAAAATCAGCTTCAAATTGAGAGGGTGTTGTCCATTGCTACAAATCTATCATGTCCTTTCCTTCCTCATATGGGTCCCATAACACTTTTAATAATGCTTTAATAAATGTTGAGATCTTGGAATAGAAAGACAACTTATAGCTAACCAGAAATGATACGCTTTTTTATGGTGGAAGAGAAAAAAGCAAAAGATAACTCTGCAAGTGTGAAACCAAAGGCGTAGGGAACATATGTCTCCCATTGGGAACAGGTGCTAACTGATTCAATGTGAGTAAGGGATGCTAACATTGCTTCATGAGGCAACATCTGGGCTTAGAGTGAATCGCTTCCGAAAATGGTTAGAAGTTGGAGTGTGGGGAGAAAAGACCTTGGCTCTCATACTTAGGTTATTATGAGGTTGCTTCTTTACTCTGCCCTAACACCATTAATTAAATAACCTAACAAGTACAACATCTATGGCAAAGTCTAAATTTAGGAACATACTTCAGGCATCAAGACCATGAGCATTCAGGAGAAAATCTAATTTTATTCATAACATTAATTGAGTTTGAAAAATGATGTTGTGTCTATTTAGCATGTTAAATGTAATCTACGGATTAGTACAAGATGTTCCTCTGGCCTCCAGATGTTTCTCCTCACTTGTGTATGTTCATTCTGTTCAGAGCACTGCTGCCAACTCTTCTTTTTCCCACTCCAAATTTCTCATCCTCTGTTTCAGTCCTTTTTTTTTTTTTTTTTTTTTTTTTCCCTGACTTGCTCTAACACTCAACATCAAAAGTAATCTGTTTCATTGCAATTATTCAAGTGGATCCAATGCAGTCAGATTTGGCATTCATCTGACTAAATGTGGAGATAGGCAACATAGATGTCTATGTTTGAACCATCTGTCTTTGATACCACTGTAGCCGGGTAGATCAATTCCACACAGTCAACAGAGATTAAAATGTGATTCATCTGGCCAAATGTAGGCATTTTCTTTAGGATGAGGTGAACCTTGCAGTAAACTCTGTTGACTGAAATGGTTGCTTATGTTGGCTCTGTCACACACAGGTGCATTTAGGTTAATCCCACACTAAGCAAGCAGTTGTCATTGATTTTCAATGGGATTAGTGTAACAATCTTGTTTAAAAAGTACTAGCCTGCTTCCTTGTCAGTAATCTCCAAAACATCCATGCTTGATCTAGAGCAGGGAGGTTTCTTTTTCTCTTCCTCATATCTTGCTTTCTCCTCCTCAAGTCTCACTGGTTTTCCCTGTTACTGTCCTCCCTGCTTCTTCCATGCTTCCCTCATATGTGGAATATGACTTTACAGTGATTAAGGAAGAACGTTTTTACTTCTCCTCTGAGAAGCTGCTACAGGTCAGATCTTTCTGCTGAACTCAATCTATTTAGATCCAGTATCTAAAAAACATTGTTTTGAGTAAGAGACCAGCTCGATGGTGAAAGAGGCATGTGTCAGTTCTTCTGGAGTCCTAGAAATAAGTGTAAGAAATAGCTGAATTAAACCTGTTTTACAGCTTTTTAGTGAATATATTTAATTGACCAAGGATTTATCTTACTCACTGCCTGTTGCTCATCTGTTGAGACCATAAATTCCTCAGAGCAAATATAGGATTTGTTTTCCTGATCTACTTCATCATCCATGTCCCACTCTAAAAGATGGCTAAGTGAATGAGTAAAGGAGGGCAATTGCCTGACTACCTTGCTCTCTATGGTTATATTTATTCATCATTCATATCTGAACCTCAGGGATTTCCTTATTCTGCAGAACACAGAGGCAGCTAATAAGAACAGTGACCAATACTCTCAAAGTCACATACAACTATAAATTTACATTATTTGCTATTTCAACAAAAATGAGTGCATGAATTTTGTGTGCAGATATAGAGACATAGTTCTGGAAATGTGAATGGATGTTGCCAATTAGGGAAGGTCTTCAAACTTATGTATAGCTGTCAACATATGTATAAGCTTTACCTACCTACGTGTTTAAGTCGCTTTTGGATATGGGCCTACAGATTAAATTTCATATGAAATGAATTACATTGCTGTTTAATGATATTTTTTCTGCTTACATCCTTAGCTCTTGATTTTGTTTTCTTGTAACCAAAATTGAAAATTGCTGCTTTTAATTATGAACACATATTTTGATATACCAGTACCACGTAAAACCTACTTTCAAGGCCACGCTGAAGCTTGTTCTAAAATTTTCTATAAATATGGACAAATGGTGATTTAATCAAGATATACTGAAAACATGTATGCATCTTGTAGCTTGTTTGGGACAAGAATATGTAAGAAAATTTTGAAAAATGATTCTTGTGTAGTATGAATTATGAATGTAGTTTGTTACAGATAATGTTGCATCATGAATATTGCTGTTCCTTTTAAGCATGCAGGTATTGCAAGGATGATATATGTATTTCTAGAAATGCAAACACTTTCTATTTTACTAGTCTGGAGGTAATGCCAAATGCCAGTACATTCTAATATATTCTGTTTGTAAATTTGGCTGCAAAAAAAATGGCTCAGTTTAACTTGTGTCTCCAGGGTCCATTCTAACACCAGTTACTGAAAAAAAAGTAGCCTGACTTTCAAATCGTGAATTTAACTTAAAGAACAGTGTTTAATAACTAGAAAGGAGAGGTAGTCAAGTGGGTGCATCATTCTTCTCTTCAAGTGTATTCTGGATGTCTATCTGTTCTGAGAATAAATTCATTTATTGTGGAAAATGGCTGCTAAGAAAAGCAGATCTTGAGACCATGGTGTTATGTGAGTATTGTCTGAAGACAAGTTGCTGTTGCACTCAGTCTTTATAAATGGCAGGACTGGATTTCTAGACTTGCAAGGTAGAAATAAACTTCAAGAAAAATTTAAGACACTCTCCTTGAATTCTTCATTTTGAACCATGCTTCTTTAGATATTGTCTGCAACATGATGTCAAGAAGCCAGAGGAATAACTAAGGATTCAGAAAAAAACTTTCTGTAGAAATTTCCAGGAATTATAATTGTGTATTTAATTAGATGGTAAGCTATGACTCTTTCAAACCTCTCAGACACTTGTTAGAAATAGTTGAGTTAAACCATTTAATTAGATGGTAGGCTATGATTCTTTCAAACCTCTTGGACACTTAAAAAGTTATTTTAATTGGAATTTTTTCATATTTAAAAATGAATCATTTCTTCTTCCAAGGAGAGGTACCTGTGTTTTATGCTGTTAAGGAGAGTGCATGCTATAAGGGAAGGAAACTGTAGATATTCTCCAGTTACAATTCAACTGGACAACTACAACCAGATTTTTACCCTTCACAGAGAGGTATTCTGAAAGTAAAAAGGAATAATATCATAAGGAGCAAGAGAGTAGAAATACAGACCTGCAGAACTTTACAGTTCTGTTCAAATAACTTTAAAAATGATGTTAAGAGAAAGGACAGAATGAATCATTCAAATATCTAAATGCAGACACCTAATGTTCCTACCAGGATGCCTCTGAGACATCCATGTCAGACTTGCAAATCTGTCAGCAAAACTCCAACTGTCTAGAAAAACAGCCAGGTGTTACACCCTAAAACATCTAAAATGGCATTAGACATCCATGTTTAGGAAACTGAGTCCCAACCAGAGATCCTACCTTGATTTGACAAAAATATTTCAATGTCAGAGATTTCAGGAAACAGATTTAAGTATCTTTAAAGATCACATTCATACTGGAGATCTCTTTTGCTTAGTGTAAAAACATTCTTGTAATCGTGTGTCAGAATGATTATCATTGTTTGAATAGCTGGAGGAGATTTGGAGGCTATAAAACCAAAAGATTCATTTAACCAGTGATGCAAGAGACTGAGACATGCCTGAGGCCTCAAAAGCATCCCCTGCCAGTGTGACCAAGTGCCTGAATGAGCTCTTATCCTCCTCACAGAGCAAAGATCTCTCTTTTTCCTTGAGGAATCCTAAATTATGTCCTTAATCAGAAAAAAAAAAAAAAAAAAAAAAAAAAAAAAAAAAAAAAACAATACTTGTGCTTGAAAATTGGTTTTTACATACCTGGTGGGTTGTGGTAGTAAAAGACCAAATCATACCAAGAAGGGAATAAATCTAGCTGAAGTTTTAAATAGCTATGAAATAGTTCTGCTGGTGTTACTTTGTCTGGATGAAACATTTCTTTACTGTGCTTTTAAATTCTTGTCAAGGACATTCAGAGTGCTAAATGGGTATTCTGCAGTTCTGCAGTCAGGAATTTTAAAATTGAAGTAAACATTACCTTATGTTGTGAGGAACTAACAGCCTCAGTCACCTGGCAAACTGTCACACTGGCCTTTTATGCCAAAAAAAAAAAAAAAAAGTCCCACAGGACATCTATCTTAACTGTCACGGTCTTCTCATAGATGATAAATCTCAATTGACAAAAACAATGCAGCTTTCATGGATAACAAAGCACAGCCCTCTAGCACAACATGGAATATTGAGGTCAGGCAGAAGCCAGGTGTGAAGATCTCCATGTGCATCACCAGGGATGCAAAGCACTAGAAAAACAGACTACTTGGAGAAGATGCATCAGATAGCCAGGAGCACCTTTATGTGCTGCAGAGAAGTGACCTACACTGGATCTGCATGGCTAGTAAGTGCACTTAATGCTTACAGAAAAGGAGAGAGTCTGCTGGTTCTGTGGCAGTGGTGATCCTACAGTATCAAAATCTGCTCCTTCCAAAGTCTCACCTGAGCTTATCTGATGGTACATGGCAATGTCTGTGGTAGCTGGAGACACCTCGGCTGGGCAGAAATGAGAAGGGAGAAGGGGAGAATATGAACAAGGGGAGAAGAATGCAATTTGTGTGATTGCTGATATGATCAATATGTTGTAGAAAGGAACATCCTTTCCAGCCTTACTCGTGCCCTTATGTTTTGCTCATTTATCTCTGCATTAGACTTCCAGATCTGTAATCAACTGATAGCACCAGTACATTTCACAAAATATCATTCTGTTTTGCTTTTCTACTCCCTCCCCCCAATGAAAAATAAGTACACCTGCATATTTTAATGTTATGTCATCATTCCAATGCCATTACCAATTTAATACAACAATTTGAAGGTTACGCTTTTGTGATCTTTATGCAGTGTTACTGATGTGTAGCTTTCTAGTTGCAATTTATTTAGTGAAATTAAGACTAATGAGGCAAGATGGAGATAAAAAAAAGCCCGCATCATTGACTAACAGAATAATGTTAATTCTCCTCTACCACTTCTATATTAATATAAAGTCAGAGTTATTTCATTGCAGCCATTGAGCTGCCTACATTTACTTATGTGATATTTTTAAAGTAACAAATGATTCAAGCAAATTTTGTTTTTGGTGTAATTGTCATCATCCTTGTTAATCTTTACAATGATGTTCATGCCTATGATCTGAAGGAGAATGTTACTCTGCTTAAGAAGACATGACAACACTATCATTTAGTATTGGAATGGGTGATTTTTATTTTTTTTTTAATCCAGAAAATTTCATGTTGACATTTTTTTCAGGTAGCAAATTAATCACAGAGAAGACAGATGTGTATTAAAATAAATAAATAAATAAATAAATAATAATAATAATAATAATAAAACACATCTGCTAGTGTTGTTATTGCCAGCTTCTAATTCAGCAATGACAAGTGTATATTTTTCTCAGTGAAGATTTTATTTTTCAGTTACTGGGTGCTCTAAATGAGCTCAGAATGAAAACCTAAACATTTGCTGCTGCCACTCACTCTGAGCAGTAGAAATGCTCAAACAATGGTACTTCAACCACCATCCAATATTTCTTCTAATTCCATAAATCCATTCATTGACTCAAAATTTCTTCCACTGGTACATTTACTTCTGTGACGTGCAGAACAAGGTCTTGGTACAAGAGGATGCCTACCAGTAGCAAGGAACATTACATTTTTTAGGGACAATATCTGCACTGTAAAGAGCAATCCTAAGAAGTCACAAACAATTTAGAGGTTGTTCTGACAAAATGCAGAGATCGTTGGGCTACCTGTTCATTTTTCTGTAGTGGATCATTTGAGAACTAGCAGATTACTTTGAAAGTTTCAGCTTTATTTCAGTGGGGTCTCTGAAATAGGGCTCTGCTCTGTACTGGGATATTGGGAACTGCTTTTCCCAAAAAGCTTAGAGGCTCCTGAGTGCATGCAGGCTCAGGTTCAGGCTCTGAGCCTCTTTCCCTATACCTGTTAGGTACCTCACAAAGTTTAGTCAATCAATAAGAAGCAGGCACACATATGCTAGGAGGATTTTAGTTGGCTTTTCTGGGCTCCATTTTTCCTGTCGTATGTGGTGGGCTTAACCCTGGTTTTATTGTGTGGTTGCAGCCTCAGCCTCTGCCAGGAACAGAAACTGATGCCCTGAAGCATGCACTATGCTCCATGCTGGGAATGGGATGGAGCACTCAGCTCTGCCTTGTGAGCTGTGTATACTTAAGAGGAAATCTGCAGTACTGCTCCACATCAGGCTGAGACAGTCAATGAAATTAATGTCAGATTAGCTGGGGAGGAAGAGAATTGTTTACTGTAAGTTTATATGAACAGAAGTCCATAAATGCACAGCAGTTTATGTGCACAAAACAGGGAACCAGCTGAACATACAGGGCATTCTGGATGGTGGTACCATTTTGGGGACATGCTACAACTATTCCTTCATCTTTGATTATACACACACAAACATCACAAGGAGCATAATTTAGGAAGTCACTTACACTGGAGTGAAGTGATGTTATGCTCATTCCACTTTATACGTCCCACATAGTGATGTGCACAGATGCTCTGCAGGGACATGGCAGTGGAGTGATATCATGGCCAGGGACACTGCAGTGACAGCAAACATAGAGTTAGTAACTGGTTCAGCAGTATCATTATGTCATTTATGGAAAATTTTTTCTCTGCGGAAATTTGAGAGGCGCGTATGACATTTTGGACAACATTGCCACGTTAAGCCTCAAGCAGCACTTCTGGAAGGCAGCAGATTTGCACAGCTTATGATGGACCAGCTAAGAGCATCTGGTTGGAAAAAGTTGGCCCTGTTCTAAATGGTCTTTTTTACTTCATTAAGTGTTCAGTGTATGTGTACAGGCAACAGAAATATGGAGAAACAAAGCATATGAGTGGGGCTGAACATCCTAAATACCTTTCCTTACACCACCAAAGCCACGAGGCAGGAAAGGGCCAAAGATGAGGACAGTGCCCTGGGAGGTGGGCAGAGCTCCTACACACCACCACCTGGTGCTGTGTCCCCATGGGATGGCTTCCCAGCTAACGTCTCCTTGACTCCATCACTCTCAGCCACCATCTCCCCAAATCACTGCCTCTCCTGAGGAGCCACACAAGCCCTGGTGTGCACTCAGCCACAACACCCCGTGTAGGTCTGAGATATTACTTTCTGACAGAGGATGATGCAGCTGCAGTATGGAATGTCGCTGCCAGAATGGTAATGTGGGACTGTTTGGGAAAGCTATGAGAAGCATTGCCCACTTATTTTGCTTAATCTAGGGACTAAGTATCTGTCATTTAAGAATCTGGTCTCTATTTAATTACATTTTCAATTATTTTGCTTTATGTGTACTTATAAATAGATTCTCCCTGAAAAATGTAATGACTTCACGTTAGTAATAGGTAATTCACTGAAAAAAATGGAATGGTGCTTTAATAGAATTAATTGCTAATTAAATCATTTTATCAAAGTCAGATATGAGACATGATTTATACGTATTGCCATAGATGCCAAGAGAATATTCTTAACATCTCTCCTGGAAGCCTTCAGACTGGTGGTTGGTATCCAAATGCACGCTTTACAGTCATTTCAAAAAGACATTGAGGATAGTTCCAGCACTCCTTTTTTATTCTTCCAGGTAAAAATGTTTTTTTGTTGTTGATTTGTTTCTGGTTTTGGTTTTGTTTTCAGAAGACTATATAACAATTTTATTTGTAAAACATGTTTCAGCTAAAGAAAGTAATCTGCTGATGCATTAAAATTATTTTTCTTCATGAAATTAAGGTCTGAGTATGGTTAGCAGAAATTACATATGTTCCTTCAGGCAAAAGCTACAGGGTTAAGGATTGGGGGCTGAGAAATACATTTTTATCATATAAAAAATTTCTGCTCTTTGGAAAAAAAAAAAAAAAAAGGCAAGACAAATTTGTCACAGCTAAAAATTGTTTTCTGTATCTGGGTAAGTTGTTTATTCCTTTCTAAGTGACAACCTTCAGATGGTTTTAGATTCTTCTGAGAATCCACCTACTACTTAAACTCTGTCCTAAGATAAATTTTCAGGAGTTTTTTGCATCTAGATTAATTTATTCTGGTAACCAGGTATAAAAAGCCAAGTTCAAAACCCAAACAACATCCAGAATTTGTTAAAAGTTTACTGAATTGCCTAAGTCACTTAAGTGTTACATGAAAGTGAACTGAATGTACACTTGGTGAAGTTAAAAACAACGTGTAGCTGAGGGTTTTGTCAACAGGATCTTTTTGTACTACAAGAAATCTTGAAAGCTCTAGAAATGGCTGAATTGCATCAGCTATCTCAGGACAGCGCATGTGTTATGCACCATCTTTTGCTTTCAGAGTTAATTAAGCAGGGAGTACTGAGAGGTACATATTTGCCTCCAAATTATATACTTGTCTTATTTAAACTTATTTCACATGCTGATTTTCTGGCATGGGTATTTTTAGTCCCATCTGCTAGAGTGCCGTTGTGCTTCTTCACATCATAAACTTATACATCAGTTGCAGATGAGCGAAGCGCCAAGCTCACTTCAATATATGTTCTGGGATAAAATCTGCAAGGCACACATATACATTCTTGCTGGGAACAACGAGCTGCAGATTTTGTCTATATGAAGGCAGCAGTGCGAACATTTGGCCTCTTCCCAGTAACAAACACTTCCATCCTTAAGCTACCTCCACTGCACATCCCTGGTTTCACCGTTTCACAGAGAAGGAAAGGTGGTGCTCAGGATCCAGGCAGTCATTTGGGAGTACAAACCTTTGCATATTCACTCTCTGTGGCAACTAAAAATAACTGAGTTTTCAATACTTTCTTCAGTTGCTTTGTCACTCTGCAGGATCACTTAGAATAGCAAAGTGAATTTTTTATTAAAATCAGAGAATGTCAAAACATGACTACCATGTTCAAGATGAAGCATGCCCAAATCCATGCCTTCCAGCTTCAGCTACATCAGTAACTTTCTTCTTTATTCCCATCTCCTCCTCCTGGAAAGAAGGCAAACAGTACTATTTTTCCTCTCTGCCCAGTATAAAATGCACATTTTGCAGATGAGCCACATCTGCACCTGCTCAATATTTCACCAACAAAGAAATGTGACTTATAGAATTCTGCACAAACCGCCACAAAAACAAACAAATAAAGCTGATTATCCTGAAATGCTGCATGCAAAATGAACAAAATAAGGACAAGGAAATATAATCTAAATGGCATGGATAAATGTCTGTCTGCTGACTAGCTCAGAGAGTAACTCATCAAACTCCAATTCTGTATAAGAAAACCCTGAAGCAGTTCCTAACATAGACACTTAAGAGAAAAGACACCTCAGATAACCTCTTTGAGGAAAACTATTTCTTGTCTGATTCTAAAAGAGGAGGTTTGCATCAGGGACTGGTGATGCAGACTGACAGTTAAAAATGTGGGTGAAAACCCGTATGACAGAGAGGATGGCACTGGATGGATCAGGAAAAGACTTTTTGCCTAAGCTCAAAATGTACTTTGGTGGTGTAGTCCTTTTTCAGGCCTTCTGTCCACTTAGCTTGTTGTGGGTATCTATGAGTTGCTGCAATGAGTGACAAAACTCCGATAGATTTCCAAGAGAGAAGGGTTGCCACCCTTCAGAGAGGACTGAAGTTATCAATCTGTGCAGCACACAGCACATGGAGGCCCTGATGTCCTTGGAGTCAATAGGTGATGAGATAATACGGCTCAGAAATTAGGGACAGTAAGCAGAATTTGACTCCTAAAGCATCTACAATCACACACTTTTACTAAATAAAAGAAAATAAAAAGAAACAGAAGTGCAACCAGATTTTGGATATATTTTCCAGAACTCTTTCCTGGGAGGGCCAACAAAAATTGTTCTGATAAGAGAGAAAACACTAAGGGTGTTTCTTTGAGATATTCATTGCATTAAAAGATGCATACAGAAATGCTATTCCTGAAGAACAGAACAGTATTGTGTTTGTTTTTTGTTTGTTTGTTTTTCAAATAATTTCAAAATATTTCTCCCAGTGATAAAACAGATTATTACCCTTCCCAAAATATCCTTTCAAAACCCCAAAATCAGCAGTGGCTTAAGATGCACTGATGGAAAGGCTGTGCATTTCAACATTTTAATTAGGAGGAGTTTGTCTAGCATGAGAAACAAAGACTGATGTGGTATTTCACTTCATTTATCTCTGAGATATTATCTGGGCCATGAGCTGTAGTGCAGGCACTGATATCTATTCACCTTCCACACCAGTTTTGGCTGTTGAACTGTCAGTGGCACAAGGGGTGAATTACAGCCATGTCAGAGAAAAAGGAGACAAAGTCGATACAGACTGGAGGACTTTATCACGCTCAGGCCTGTGATGTTTTAATGGCCATACAAAGTGTGAATACTGTTATTTTTTTGTAGAAGTCACGCGATGTTACACATGCCTGCCCACAGCAGTGACATTTGCTAGAAAACACCTGCTATTTCTACGGGTCAGTGACTCACTAAGGTTCATTAACTCCAGACTCAGCTAATGCTGGCTGAAGAAACTATCTCGAGTTTTAGTCTTGGTTGAATCTCATCATATTCTGTCCTCTTTAGTTCAAATGAACCATTTCTGCAGCTCAGGCTGGCTGAGCTTTGTAGCCAGAGGGGCGAAGGTGCGTAGTGAGAGGTTAATAACCCCAGTTATTACTGGGGCAACATTTCAGGCTGTGCACAGGGCAATACTCTTACCCTGGTGGTCCCATCACCGCCTCCATCACCTCACCCAGTCACCACCAACTCAATGTGATAATGTTTTTACAGTATATAGAGCCAAAGCCTGGAGTGAGGGCAGCCTCAGAGTAAGCTGGGCAACTAGAAAATGTGCACGCAGGAGAAAAACGGTGAATAACATGGAAGAATAGTGATTATGTTTCATTTAAATTTTTCAAATTAAAAAGACTATCTGTATCCTGAAAAACGAACTCTTCAACAGAGAAAGGCCTTTAAATCTGTGCTTGAAGCAGAATACCTCTTTGCAGCATGCTTTGGCTATCCAGCAAAATACATTTCTATTTACTGAGCACTCAGAAGCATTCAACTAGCTTAAATGATGTGAAAGAGAATGATGGATTTAGGCCTCAAGGTTTAACTTCTCCTAATTTAAGACTCTTATTAAAAACACCCTCCACGCTTAAAAAATTATCTTCATTTTAGCACAGAGATTCACACCTGGAGGTCTGGAGTGAGCTGGGGAACAGTATCAGGTAGGCAGCACATACTTTCTTTCCTGACATTCAGTAGGTGCACAGTGAGTGAGGAAGGCAGTTATTCTTTAATCCACAGTTTTACCTCCTTGTAATTTCCCAAGGCCCATAAAAATAATGATGAAGAGATCAGCAATCCGGTTACAATGAACTTACTTTTTTTTTTTTTTCTTTCTGCTGAAGGAGTCTCTGGCCTTTCGTATTTTACAAAATGGGAGATGGAGAATATTAAAAAGCTGTAGTTAAAAATGAAAGGATCAGAAATAAAATACATCTTGTCATTGAACTCCTGGTTTTTATTATACTTAGGGTGATCTCAAATATATATCTTGTTCTTCTCCTTTGGCTCTCACTGGTCTCACTGGTATGCTACCACATAATGAAGGGAAAAAAAAAAAAAATTGCAAGTTTTACAGTGCTTCAAATCTGCAATGACTTTTGGAAAAGTAAGTAGATGTTAGCTCAAATAACAATGGAACACCAAGAAATACATTACATTACCCCCCTGCAGTTGCTATATCTATGTGAAAAAGCTATGTAACAGATGGCAACTCCAGCTAGTCTTTGTCACTTTACTTTATTTACATACAAATGAATGGATTTTTTTTTAATGTTATTTTTATTTTTTCCATTGTGACATGGAAATGCCTTTCACAGCCTCAGTGAGTTGAGAAATACAAGTGGCTTTGCATTACAGACAATACTTGTTGCCAGAAGTGACGCCTGCTGTGGATACCACCACCTCAGTTCAGGAGATGGAAAGGATAGTTAGACCTGCTGGTTAGACCTCTTCTGTGCTTGCCTACCTGTGAGGGATGTTGCATGCCCAGATCCATTAACGGAATATCAGAATTCCAAAACAGAAATTAGTTTAATAGCAAATATCAGGCAAAGGTATTAGTTTAACGACAATGTGTATTTGATCTTTTGAAGGACTGACTTTGCTACTTCTTAATGTAAAAATGTGACCCTGCTCTAGTGATTTGTGCCCTTCTGGCTTTGGACCAATGCATGGGCCAAGTATTTATCTAGAGGTTTCTCTCTCTGCCATCAAAATCTGCCATCAAATAATGCATACAATGTGTAGAAGCTCCTGAGCAAGTATTTGTTCTTCAGTAGCCATGAAAAGCCCCAGAAAGAGAGAAAAACCCATAGTGGAAAAATTCTTCCTGCCATGTACAGAAATGTGCAGGAAGTTTCATTCCCTTTGCTTTGCCCAGATTATTTCAGATATGGATTCATCTGATGACTATAGGGCTGCTACCACATCCTTGTCCCAAGGACTGTTTCCCAGTTGGTGAAGTTTAGTGCTCTACCATTGTGCAAACTCTGCATTTGTATTGTGTCTGCATCTTTTTTCTCTCTGCACCTCTCTTTACGTGTTTTACACCCTTTTCCCTCTTTGCCACCTATTCTGATTGCAATTTTTCAGCACAGCAGCTCTCATTTGGATGTGCACAGATGAAATCCACATGAAGCTCCTTTTTATAGCAGCAAACAAGCATGGATACAGAAACATGCACCAGCATCAGATTACCATTATTTCATTTCTCACATTCCCATTGAGCACTCTAACACCAGCCTGGTGTAACAATTACTTTTGACACCTCCCTTCTCACTGTTTTTACTTCTTTGCCTCTTATATTTGGATATTAAAAACTGTCTCACAGTTATAACTGATCACAGCTTTTGAGATCTTTCTTATTGTGTTATTTCATCTGTTAATTATATTTACAATTATTCTATTATATTTATTTATATTTATATATATACATTATTATTATATTATATTTACTATTATTTCATCTGTTAATTATATTTACTATCTATTCATAATAAGCAGAAGATGTAGGTAACATCTCAAGGCCTTGGCTGTCTTTGGCTTGAAGCATATGTTGAAGTTTGCATATTACTGTAGAATCCAGAAAGGCAAAGCAATCTTGTACCCAAGGACATGCAGAGCAGTGACTGCTCCATACAGAGGGAAGGTTAAACAAATCTGTCCTCCCTCTTTTATATAACTCTTAACATTTTTGAACCATCTGTCCCATAAGAAATGTTCTCCATTCCAGAAAATGAGCCTTTAAAAATATCAGAAAAGTGATAGAATAAAAAATACGGTTAGAAACATTTCTTAGGCCTTTTTCCTGAGGTCAGCAGCTCTTGAAAGAAAGCAGTTTCCAGTCAGCACCAGGTCAGGGATTTACAATCAGGAAAAAAATAATTTAACTTTTTCCCAAATGGTATGTTAAGAAAGAAATGTGGCAGGCAAACAAATTGGAGAACAAATTGGAGAACAGCATCAGAGGTCCTCTGCTTGCCAGCTAGCCATGTGGAGCCTGGTGGGAAGGGAATGTCTAGGAGAAAAGGTGGGAAGGTCTAGGAGAAGAAGTGCCATGTGGATCACCATCCACCAAGGTGAAAGGCAGCACTCAAGCACAGGAAAGACCTTTTAAAAGTTCATTCTCTAGTCTTTTGGTTTGATCCATTTAATGTTATCTGCAAGATGCATCCTCAGAGTCTCACGCATCCCATATTTTTAGTTCTTAATAGAACTCCAGTCATCCAGGTCAAGGGAGATGGAAGAGAGGGGCTATTAAAAAATCAAACCTTCTTTGATGGAGCATGCTAGAGAACAAATATTTTCATTGCTGCTTAAAGGAATAGAGAGAGTTAACAGATTAGCACTTACAAGTGCAACATGGAGCCTATGAATAAACTCTTTTTATGACATTGCATTTTTATGAACAGTTAATGTAGTTGAAAGCAAAATACATCACAAATTAGAAGAGCGGAGTTTTCAAGGATATTCATAAATGTAAATAGCTGTAGAAAAAGTGAAATCTTTCAGAAGCACAACCAAGGAAATGAAAAGATACAAGTAATTCAAACAAGCATCAAAGGCCTGAATTTCCAAGGAGCTGTTGCTAATGAAGAAACAATTGACTTCACAGAGCAGCTATGCTAATGAAGTGTGCTTTATGGATGATAATGAAGTATTTTTATGAATGCTTAGTAAAGACAAAACTGGCAAAACAATGAATAATAATGAAAACTGAAAATCTCTTAGAAATTAAAAGAATTGTGAACAAATAAGTTTATGCTGCACTGAGGCAATAATTGCTTATGTTCTTTTCACATTTCCAAGGGCAATAAACATAAATCCCGATTCACTACAGTATTTAAGCAAAAACTTAAGGTGAGCACTGTTTTAAGTTTGTGTGGTGGTAGGCAAAAGGATGGCTTGATAACCTTAGGAAGTAACGTATCTTGTAGCTAACCAAATGCAGGGTTTCATACAAATAAGTATGATATATGACTGCTAAACTGGACCACATGGGAAGACAGTGGTCACATATGCTGTGCTGTGTGGTTAGCATTGGCAAAGCTGGCAAAGCTCTTTGAGAGAAGTTTTGAACTCCTGTCCCTGTATGATCAGAACTCCTCTCGGGGGATGGGTTGTCAAAGACCAGGTTGGGCTGGACGTGGAGTCCTGCCTGACCTAGAACCTTAATGCCATGGACAGGGACAGAAAATGACCTGCTGACTCTCAAAATACAACTTGATGCTTGCAGTCAGGAGATCTGCAGGATTAAAATACCATCCTCTGAGCACAGAAAAGGTCGTACAGACTCCTACTTGCAGAACGTAGATTTTATGATCAAAAACTGTAGATTTAAGAAATATTAAAACTAGGTATGTGCTAGCTTACAGATTGTTATGATTAAAGTATTTTGCAGTGCAAGTAAAGATATTTTGTGCAGCATCTACAAGCATGAGAGCAGTTACCTGATATTTCTTTCCCAAAGTGACATTCAGCTGTATTTTTAAACTCCCTTTATTTTTAAACCTTCCCAATTTAGAATTTCTAGTAAAAATATTGTTCTTAAACCACCACTGGTTCCAGGCACTTATTAAAAATAAAATAAGCAAAGCAAAACAAAAAAAAAAAAAAATCACAATACAGAAAGAGTTTTGCAGTTACCCAGGTATACCACGAGATGTCATAATCTGCAAGTGCTGGTTTCGTAACATCTGACACATCCTGAAATAACACATCCCTTTTTGTCCTTCACCTGGATACCTATTTATTATTTTTTATTAATTTGTAATTCTTTTCTGTATTGTTTCTGCTCTCTAGACAGAGCTACATCATAAATACTGGAGCACTTACATTTTAGCATAAATACAGAAAACCTTTACATGGGAATAGCCCTATTTGAATTATTACAGCTATCAAAGGTAGAAATACGTTTTTTACCAGTTAAATGCAGACTCTGTATCATGTTAATGTAGGGTTTAAAGTGTTTTTTACTTGCAAGCCACCAAGCTTTTTGCTTCTGATGCTGAACCATAATTCTTATATTTTTCCAAGGCGCCTAGTAAGTTTCTGATATTTTTTTTCCTGTTATTTTGCTATATGATTTTGAAAGCTTATTCACCCTCATCTTCTTACTCATCTGTTGACATGTTCTACTTGTCAACATGTATTTTTCCAAAAACATCCTTACCCATGTTTTCTACCTGCAGAATTTCTGTGGTATTGGAGCAGTGCTCAGTCTCTGGGCCCATCACACTTTCTCTGACCCAGCACTCAGCCCACCCTCAGGACCACAGGGGTCAGCAATCAGTACTGTTCCTGGCTGACAGCTGCAAGGTCCTAGGGCTTTCAAAGGACAACTCATCCCTGCGGCTACTTTAGAAAGGGAAATTTGTTCCCCTCAAAAGACGTCATGCTAGCCTTCCAAGAGACAGAACAAGCTGTAAAACAGCACTCCTGTCCTTTCCAGAACATCTTTTGTGTTGGTCCATACAGCGGTAAATGTCCCTGTGGCCTGTATGTTCCACACGCTTCTTTTAGCCTCTCACTTAGCTTCAGGGACCCTGCCACAGCTACATTCTTATAGCACACAGCATCTTCCCATTGTCCGTCTGCTCACAGGCTCACTGTTAAGCTTAATTGTACAGGTGCATGGCACATGAAGATGCAGGTGTTGCTTGGGTAGCTGGTTAGCATCCAGCTAGTGTCAACTAAAAATAGCGCTCAGGGCTTGGCAGCAAGGCTTCTGCACAAGTTACATAAGTCTTCTGGGGAGGGACACCCCAAGCTTTGCCAAATGAGTGTTTTAAGCTCCTGCTGAACTGTGGGAACACACTTGGATCCCACCAGGCACAGACCGGTGAGGCTTGCTGAAGATGAGAAGGCTTAAATGTGACCTTCTTTTTAATCAACTGCTTATGTTCTTTGCTGGACTGGAGCCTCAGGCTTTGGTGTCTCCAGCAGCAAGCTTTTAATCTTTTGTTTTGGCATCTGATTTAGGCCATTCTCTGGTGGTGTTTAACTGATCGACATGGAAACGTTGTCATCTAGGAAAATGCCGTACACTTTTCTCTCCTCTATTTAGGTTTAGCTTCCTTATGCTGACAATGAGGGTGTAAAATATGTTGACAGTTACCATTACTCTAAAATCAACAATGCATCCTTGGTCACATCACTGCGATATTTGTTTATCCAAAATGTCACTCTGTGCGGCATATGCTTTAAATCTGTCTGAAACACGTATGAACATTGTCTGAGCTTCTCCTCAGCTTTCCAGTTGAGTGGGCAGCCATCCCATCCACTGTTTTCTCTTTGTTAAAATTACATTGCTATTATTTCTATTATTTTTTCTATTGCAATGAAAGCATCCAATTAGATGTTTGCTTTTCGGTCTGAGGGCAGCCTGGAAACAAATAGATGAGACTAATGGAATCTTAATGGCCAGTAAAAATGAACCTTTTATTGTGATATTTTAAAACACTTAATGGGTTTTCTCGCTTCCGTGGCTGTCTGAGTGCAGAGCACAGGCACAGGGCTCTAGCATGTCTAGCGAATTCTTTTCTTGCTGACACCTTTTTCTGCTTCAATATGTATATTGCAGGTATCTTTAGCCAGATATAAGTGGGTAAGGAAATAAATAGAAATGCATTTAGTGCAGATATTTACACTCTGAAGAGTTCTTATTTCAGTTTGAGTGACTAATAGAAACCAAGGCTATTATTGCCACTTGTCTGTGTTAACGCTGAAGATGAGTAGGCAGGATTTGGCACATGCTCACTGTCTACCCAAAAAGAAATACATGTGACATTTAGATGTTGACAGCTTAAAAAAATAGCGCAGGGTAGCCAAAAATTATAGTATGACTTCAGTAATTTAATTTATAAGCCGACTTGTCTAATGCCAAGCTACAGTGGCAAAGCACTTAACTGAAGTAAGACAGATGGTCAGTGAATCAACATTTCTGTGGGGAGTGATGCTTTTATCTTTTTTTTTTTTTTTTCTGTTCTCTGAACAGTATTATAATGGTATTGATCTGAGCATTGGATTTTGTATCAATTTACGTCACCTGATATCTTATGATCAGGATAAGAGCAAACATAATCTTTCTCTAAGAAAGATGCAATTTTAATAAGCCTTCTGGAGGAACGAGCTGTGGCAATTTTCATGGAAAAATAGAGGTCAACCCTCTGTTTACATACATATTTACATCCTTTAAAAGCATTCTTCTGCATACACATTTCTGTTACATTACCTTTGAAAACATTTTGTTCCTTGCTGCTTAGGAAGAGGTCAGAGATTCATAATGCAGAACCTCCTGTTCCGAGCATCACTGTACCAGACAGCACTAAATAGGCTGCTGTTAGCCCTGTTTTATTTTTATATATATATATATACAATTTTTTTCCACTTTAGAGGTTGGAGGGTTTTTCTTTATCACAATGAAATGTTCAGATTTTGATGAATGAGCAATTTCTATGAAGAAAAATATTCCAACTGTGTTGTTGTGACCAGTTTACTGATCAGGTAAGTGTCAGACTCTGCCTTTTCCTGCTCTGGTACTCATGGGTAGAAAAGAACAACCAGTTCTCCCACACATTACATATCTAGGCAATACCTTGTGTAAAACAGGAGCTCTGGGTGCATGCTGCAGCTGGTGGGAGTGTGCCTGCACAGGCACTCCTCTGCAAGACAAAATCACGTTCATGGTCTGTAAAAGATGACCAGGCTGCAGCACACAGTGATATATATTATGCAGTGGACTTGTCCGCAGTATTTACCTTCTTCTTCCCCTCCACCACAGGTGTGACTGGTTCCCAACATAGAACATGATGGTCAGCCATCAGTCCAGGCAGCGAGCTTCAGTGACATTGGTTTTCTCGCCCTAGTTCCATTCTCTCATGCAATAGACACAACATTCTACATTTTGATTTGTTTTACTTGGTTCTTTTGTGTGTGTGTGTGTGTTTGCGTGTGAATGTTTTTTGACCACAAAGGGGAAGAAGAGGATGGCAGCATGGAGCTTTGTAACTGCGGTGAACTCTCTCCACTGCAGCACTGCAACTCACCCCCAGGGCTTCCATCTGGTCGGAGGGGGAGAAGGATATAGGCACTATGTAGCACTGCAATAATTGTATGTCCAAACCACTGTGTGCTGAACTACTTCTGTTAGTATAACACCATTTCATGAAGCAAAACCAAAACAAAACATACAAAAACTAAACTCTCTCAAGATTAAGCACCTATTCCTTCACTCTGGCTTTTTTAGTAGAATTATCAAAACTGCTACAGAATAAAGGTCTTGTGCTTTCAAGATATCCAACCACTTAAACCCACTCCACTGAATACTAGAAGTTTCAGGAAAGGTAGGAGAGTTTCCAACTTGGCTCTTATAGCCCCATGAAGGTAGAGGTTTACATGCACCACTTGTAACATGCTGTTTCAGATGCTAAAAGTTTAGCTGGGGTGATTTGACAGTTACATGGAAGAGAAATACATAGAGATTTCCTAAATGCACAGGAACCACATGACTTATGAAATTCATGAGCTGGAGCCCTAAGACATAATGTGCGTTTGTCCTGTTCTTGTGCTTTTTGCTAGATGTCAGTTTTTGGCTTCAGACTGATCCGGCATGTTTTTACATAGAGAACTTTCTGGAGAGCCAGTCTGAGGCAGAGGAAGGACTTTTGCCAGGAGCATGAAACATCATGTACGTACTACAGCATCCTAAGGGACTGAGGGGAAAGCAACAGCTTTCAAGTGCCCTGTATGGTTTTGGCCCAGAGTCTGGAAGCTGCTGTCACCCATGGTGCTGCTGACAGTGAGGCGTTCAGCATGGCCCACCCTGGGAATTTGTGCTCTAATCTAAACTCAGCATCAGCCTGCTGAAACAAAAGAGTTTTCCTCACTCCCATATCGAGGTATTTACATGGAGAACAAAAATTTCTCTGTGAGGTAAATTTCGTCTGGATTAATAGATTTTACTTGTGTCACATAACAAGCTATTGAAAGCCACTCACTGGTAGTGCTGGTGGTAACTGGGGTGTTAGAGTGATGAGGTGGTGCAAGATATCATACACAACAGACTGTGTCTCTGCTGTAAACAAAATTTCCTGAATTAAACCTTAAGGAAAGCAATGAGTTAAAAATGACTGTTTCTGTAGAAAGAGCATTTCCTGTAGAAACAATCTCAAATGAATGCATAATCAATGAAATGGTAACAAAGATGGTCTTCTATTAATACCTCAGCTTTTGCTTCTTGACTTTGATATGCAAAGGCGATGTTGAAAAATTATTGAACTCATCAATTATTATTCTGAATCAATATAAATGAAGAATTAGATTCAAAAAGAAAATCCATTGTTTTTCAGTCTAACCATTGAGATCTCTGGATGAGAAAGGTCCTGCCAACCAGTGGTACACAGGAGGAGCAGGGCTAGGCAGAACTCACTGCAGTTTCTCAGCAACTATGAACAGTCAGAGCTGAGCAGTACTACTGAGGTTATTAAAACATGAAATCCCAATGGTATACACCAAGTTGAAGTGATGTACATTAGCACTTAAGCACCCTCATCCATTACTCCAGTACAGGTAGGGCCCCCATTGACCCCACAACCTCACCAGACTTGGCTGTCACTGCCACTGGCCCACAGCCTCTCTCCCTGCATGATGGTAGCAGCAGCGGCCAGAATACAACCCCAGTTTGGCAGTCCTGAAGCCCCCATAGATAAGCATCCCTGCCCTTGCAGCAGCTTTTAGTACACAATTAGAGAAACCTACATTTCAGGAGTTCAGATCCCAGGTTACCATAGATATTGTTCTCTTCCAGCCCTGAATAGACACTGCGATCTAAATTTAACTCATGTTTGTGAAGCTAACAGAAGTGTTCTGGATTTGAGTAGAGCCACTGCAGGACTTTACCCAAAGAGAAACTCTGCACCTCTACTACCTACAGAGCTGGGACTAGGGCAACTCAGTCCTGCTCTTCCCTCCTTCCTGAAGGATTATTTAGGGTAGAGTCAGCTCCAGACTGGAGACTGCAACTCCAGATCTCCGGATGTAAGTGTCTGCCTGTGAGCCACAGCTGCTGCCATTGCCCAGGCATTGATGTCTGCTGCCAGCTGATGCCATGGGATGCCAAAGCCCTCAGCACAGGGCAGGCAGGGCGGTGATACAGGACCTACAGAAAGCCCTGTGCTCCTCTGAAGTAACAGTTGGGTACCCCAGGAGGTCCTAAGCAGCACTAGGAACCTGTGCATATCACAGAATCACAGAATTGTCTGGGTTGGAAGAGAGCTCAAGATCATCGAGTCCAACCTCTGACCTAACGCTAACAAGTCCTCCACTAAACCATATCCCTAAGCTCTACATCTAAATGTCTTTTAAAGACCTCCAGGGATGGTGACTTCACCATACCCCTGAGCAGCCAACTCCAATGCCTAACAACCCTTTCAGTAAAGAAGTTCTTCCTAATATCCAACCTAAAACACCCCTGGCGCAACTTTAGCCCATTCCCCCTCATCCTGTCACCAGGCACGTGGGAGAATAGACCAACCCCCACCTCTCTACAGCCTCTTTTAATGTACTTATAAAGAGCGATAAGGTCGCCCCTGAGCCTCCTTTTCTGCAGGCTGAACAAACCCAGCTCCTTCAGCTGTTCCTCATAAGACTTGTTCTCCAGACTCCTCACCAGCTTCATTGCCTTTCTCTCACACACTCGAGCACCTCCATGTCCTTCTTGTAGTGAGGGGCCCAAAACTGAACACAGGACTCGAGGTGCGGCCTCACCAGAGCTGAGTACAGGGGGACGATCACTTCCCTAGCCCTGCTGGCCACACTGCTTCTTATACAAGCCAGGATGCTGTTGGCCTTCTTGGCCACCTGAGCACACTGCTGGCTCATATTCAGCCAACTGTCCACCAATACTCCCAGGTCTTTCTCCACCAGGCAGCTTTCCAACCACTCCTCTCCCAGCCTGTAGCTCTGCTTGGGGTTATTGTGCCCCAGGTGCAGGACCCAGCACTTGGCCTTGTTGAACTTCATACACTTGACCTCAGCCCATTGGTCCAGCCTATCCAGATCCTCCTGCAGAGCCTTCCTACCCTTGAGCAGATCAAGGACACATGCACCTAACTTGGTGTCATCTGCAAACTTACTGAGGGTGCACTCAATGCCCTCATCCAGATCATCGATGAAGATATTAAAGAGGACTCGCCCCAGTACCAAGCCCTGGGGAACGTCATTAGTGACCAGCCTCCAACTGGATTTGACTCCATTCACCACAACTCTTTGGGCCCGGCTATCCAGCCAGTTTCTAACCCAATGAAGCTTACGCCAGTCTAAGCCACGAGCAGACACTTTCTTGAGGAGAATGTTGTGGGAGACGGTGTCAAAAGCCTTGCTGAAGTCAAGGTAGACCACATCCACAGCCTTTCCCTTGTCCACCAAGCGCATCACTTCATCATAGAAAGAGATCAGGTTCATCAAGCAGGACCTGCCTTTCATAAACCCATGCAGACTGGGCCCTGATCACCTGGTTGCCCTGTAAGTGCCGCTTGATGACTCTCAAGAGGATCTGCTCCATGAGTTTCCCTGGCACTGAGGTCAAACTGACAGGCCTATAGTTCCCCGGGTCTGCCCTCTGGCCCTTCTTGTATATGGGTGTCATGTTTGCTAGCCGCCAGTTGATTGGGACCTCCCCTGATAGCCAGGACTGTTGATAAATGATGGAAAGTGGCTTGGCCAGCTCCTCTGCCAGTTGTCTCAGCATCCTTGGGTGGATCCCATCTGGCCCCATCGACTTGCGTACATCCAAGTGCTGTAGCAGGTCGCCAACCATTTCCTCATGGATAGTGAGTGCCACCTCCTGCTCCCCATCCCCTTCCACCAGCTCATGGCACTGGGTATCCAGAGAAAAACTGGTTTTGCCACTAAAGAAGGCATTAAGCACCTCTGCCTTTTCCTCATCTTTTGTAACTAAGTTCTCCCCACATCCAGTAAAGGATGGAGATTCTCCATTTTGCGTTGATGTATTTGTAAAAACATTTTTTGTTGTCTTAAACGGCAGTAGCCAGATTGAGCTCCAGATGAGTTTTGGCCTTTCTATTTTTTCCCCTGTACTGCCCCCAACATCCTTATAGTCCTCCCAAGTGGCCCGCCCTCTTTTCCAAACATTAGAAACCCTCTTTTTTCTCCTAAGCTCAAGCCACAATTCTCTGTTCAGCCAGGCTGGTCTTCTTCCGAGCATGGTCTGCTCTCCACTGGCTAGAACAGGATAAACAAAACAAAACCAAACAAAATCCATATTTTCTTTGTCTGCTGTGCCTTTTAGCTGGCTAGTATGAGCCACTGGTGGTTTAGTCCAAATCAGAGCATTGCTGAGCAGTTCACTCAGATTGTTTTTAGCAGCTTTTTTTTTTCTTTTTTTGTTTCAATATGGTAGTGTATGTTTTCTGTGTCAACATACTTACTTTGTAATTATAGTTTCAGGAAAAATGCCTTCAATACATCCTGCTCTCCAAGAAATTACTAATTCTTCACTTGCTAGTTCTACCAAACAACAGATTTCTTCTTTTTATTTCCTCTCTTAAATAATGATTCATTTTCTATCTTTGTTAATATCCTTTATTCACATACAAGTTATTACTTATTCCTGGTAATTTTTCTTTGCATGTGATTTTTTATAGTTGATAGGATATTCTTAAGATTCAGAAAATATTTGGTCTGGTTTTCATTTTCTTTTCTGGCCAATAGATGGGACTCTTCCCTCTGATATCTCTTTTCTCTTTGGTCTAATCATGTAGATAAACATTGTGATAACCTTTCCTGAAATGTGAAACATGAGGGATATGTGTTACCTCATATCTCTGAAAAACATGGAAATGAAGGACCGCTGCAGCAGTTGGCAACTCAAATAAACCAAATATGCAGGATGCTAGAGACGGCAGAGCCTCTGATTAGAGCAGTTTGGTCTGCTAGATACAGTGTTTCATGAACAAATTAAAAACATTTACTGTTCTGCTTGGGTTTTGTTTGTTTGTATTTCCTCCCAGGAAGGACAGGCAGTAAACATAAATAACAAATAAACCAGCAATAAGTCAGGTTAATTGAGGGTGTGTTGATCATGACTTTTTTCCTGTTGCCTTTGACTCCAATAGCTAACACCCAGGTTCCCCCAGTGAGCTGGGTGTACATCAGGCAGGTGGGTTTTGGCAAGTCCTGCAGCATCCCACTCAGAGATCATTGAAAAGGAGTGGAGGCTTTCATCATCTGCTGATTTAAAAAAAAAAAAAAATAGGGGAAGGAAGAGGGGAATTTTTTGATCACGTTGAAGTTCTGCAAATATGATGTGTCTTTCTCTCTAGCAAGGACTTTCATTTTTCCCCAGGCTGCAAGCAGGCTGGCCAGATCGCTTAGTCAGACCAAATGTGCTGTCAAATGATCAAAAGTTGTCTTTGTTCACTTTCTTTGCTTTTGGTTGCCCTTTGCAATGCCTTCTCAGTGTTGTTTGAACAAAGGCTTTGCTCAGGAGTTGGCTTACCTGGAAAATGAGAGCATGTATGTTTTTACAGGGCGGTTCAAGTCCAACACGTGGGTGATGTATTGCATCCTTAGGTGACAAGTGTGCACCTTGTACGGTGCACACCTCCAGCCTGCATCAACACCTGCTATTGCCCCATTTTGTCTCAAATTATTTAATTCAGTTTCTGCATCAAGGCAAGAAGTTTACTGAATTTTGTATTTTCCTGTACATGTAAGATGTTAAATATTTCTCGTGTCACGCGTGATAAATTTGGTTCTCTTCTATTTATCTCCCCTACACTTCACACAATGTGTTGAAATCAATGGCTTTCACATTTAAAGAAATAAAAGGCAATGTCTCCTCATGTTGCACTTGATTAACCTCTTACTTCACCCGTAGAGGAGAACATTACTTCAAACACTACAGGTGCACTTTGAAAAGGGCAGAACAATTTTAACGCCTAGCAGCCTTACATATTTAATAAATTAAGAGTAATCAGTTGTTACACTTTTAAGTACAGCATAGCTGTATTAAAAAACAAGAAGCAATATTATATTTTCCTCCAGATGCAAAGCTGCCCAACATATTAGTGGTTTTTCCATTATATGTTCTCCAAAGTGTAATTGTCAGTGTTGATGGCTGGAGGCTGAGCTTACTGAAAGAGTAATCTGAACTGGAAGGGCAAACAGCCCTGTTTTTCATGGGGACTTGAAACCATAATGGGATGCTTCTGACCTATGATGCACCTGTATACACCTTTTCTAGCCTCTAAGCTTGGGAGAATGATGAGTAAGAGCCTCATTAAACTGCCTTGTGGAGGTGGCTCTTTGGGTAAGTGGTTACTTCTGTTCTGCAGCTATAATGGGAGCCCAGGACCCAGGCTGGCTCAGCTGCTCATCACCTTCTTGATCCTCTGTGCCCTTTGCTTGCCTCCAGGGGCTCCACACATCACATGCAGTGCACAGGGTGTGAGACTATTTTACAGTGTTTTGCATTCCTGTGGAAATATGAGTGCTAGGTCAAATGATGCTTTCAGCTATCGCTAGCTAGATATATTGATTTGTGTAGTCCATTAATGTAATAATTATGAATTCATGACACAGTGTTTTGCTCTCCTGTACAGAACAGTTAAGGTTTTGTAATAGCTTTCCTTGCTTTCCTCGTATACTTGAAACCTTCTGTACTACACCCTTACATGAGAGTGGATGACCTTCTGTGCCTCCAAGTTTGGGTGAATTATATAAGCAAACGTATCTGCTCCAAGTCTCCAAAAATGTAAGATATGAGTCAAGGAAGCAAAACCAACAGCAGTGCCAAATAAACTGAGGGCCCAGGATGGTCTTGTACAAAACTGGAGTTGATCAGTGGAAATTCCAGAAAGCCAGAAGCATTCTCTACTCTGAATTTTGCCTATTAAAAATAAATACCTTAACAAAACTTAGTGCAATTTCCATAAATTCTGTTTTTCATCTGTATGTTACATATTAATAAATGCATTGATGAAACTTATTCTATTTTGAAACATTTTGATTTTTGTATTTTTTTCTTTCACCACTGAGAAGTTGAGAGGCAGTGAGAATAATGTGTGCCTGTGCTAGCGATTTATAAAGATACCAGCTCCACGTGGATTCCCAATTTCCCACATCTTGCACATTCAGCTTTGTGTCCTGCTCTGCTTTGCTCCATGCAGCAGAGGAGGAACATCCCTCCCAGACCGAGATCCCTGCAGCTCAGAGGACAGCTCTCCCTCTCCACTGGCACCTCAGGTGGTGCGTGGAAGCATGGTGGAAACATCATTCTCTGTTCCTTCTGCAGTCAAATGAAATAACCTTCTGAACTCCTCACCAGTAAGAGGCTCCAGGACGTTTCCCAGTTCATGAGGAGCACTGAACACATGCTACAGAGACCTAGGACCTGTGTGCCATGAAGCAGCTATGCCAGTCTGGGGCATTTGCTGTACTTTGCCGTTCATTACATCCCACTTCCATGTCTTGCTACCCCTTTTCTTCTGGTTGTTGGAGTTTTCCATCATTTCTTTTTGCTCCTTACCCTCAAGAAAAAGATGATGTCCTGCTTTCTTTCCCAGTCTTGCTTGCAGGGATGCTGAGTAGCCACTTGGGAGCTGGAAGAGACCTCTCTCTTCTCAGTCTGTGGAGGTGAAGGAGGCAAAGTTTTGTTTCAAGAAGAAGAGAACAAAATCTGCAGAATAAGAAGCACTGGTCAAGGCAAACCTGTCAGATAGGACTGCAGATTTGGAATAAACCTAAAGACTGTCTTCACCAAGAGAAGGCTGCTTGTGCTCCCCAGATCCTTTACTTTTTTGGAAACCAGTCATGGAGGAGGAGTGGGTCAACTTCTGCTTGCCCTGGCCACCTGGAGGGAGGAAAATGGGCAGGTGGAAGCCACCTGGCCCTGCTGGGACAGAGCTAGGAGGTGCCAGCAGGGCAGGATGGCACTGGGGGGCCTTGCTTGCCCTCCTCATGGCAGCTCTATATGCAATGCAAAAATGCAAAATGAGTTTTTATTTTTTATTTTTTTCTTTCTAAGCAAGCCAGCAGCATAAAATTGTTTTGGAAAAGGTTTTATTTTATTATCAGTTGCACACAGCTGTAGCTTAAAGGAGGGAAAACTCACTGAAGCAATAAAAACTGGCAGTGCAACAAATACAGTGGGGCTACTCATCCACAGAAAGTACACATACATCCTGATGTGGGTCTGTACCTTGACCTCATGAAAAATCCTTTCACTGCATATGAAGCTGAGAGCTGACAACAGTTTTACTGAGTTGGACTAGAAAGAACTGGCTATATAACAATAGCTGCTTTGCAAATTGCTTACATTAATAAGCATCAGGTTATGGGGAGTGAAAGAAGTAATTGCTTTTTTCAAGAGAGGGGAGTAGAGTAGCTTTACCCCACCTCATTGTTTTTTTAAGCTGCAGAAAGAAATGCAGTCCATTCCTCTCCCCCCAGAATATAGCTAGTTCAATCAGCAAATGCAAAATTCACTAGCAGACTTGTATTTCTCACATCTGCTATTAATTCACTAGATTAACTGTTAGAGGAACCTTACGTTGTTCTTGGTGCTCTACAAACACACAATAAGGTCCCTGCCTGACAGTGAACTAAAAAAAATGCAGATCAAAAGCGGGACATAATATCCCCAGTTACTGCTGTGGACAAAGGCACAGACCACCTGCATAATTTGCTTAGCTGATGGATGGCATGGATACACATTTCTTGATCCAGTTCAATTCTTAGTCCAGTGCCTTATCCATTAGCTTTATGTACAAATTACCATAAATGCTCTCTTTAGAGTAATCATCTAGGGAGATGCATGAGTATGATAAAATTATAAGTATTTGGACCAGAAGTGTCATGATTACCAGGTCAGTATTTTCTGTTTGGCATGGCATAATGGGATATAGTCCTGGCAGTCATACATTTTCAGACATTATCATAAATATTATTTTTGTGATTAGCACCCTTCTCCCCTTAAAGCAAGAAATAGTCAGTATTTCAGCCACAGCTACTCTGTTCTGGGTAGCAGAAAATTTTAATGACCATGTCTATCTTATCCTCCTGAGAAAAAAATATGTGGTATATAAACCAGGAATTCATGGTATGTATAAATAAGTAGCACTTCATAAGAAAAAAACTATTATTTTACTTCATTTTCAGAAGCATCTTATCAAAGCATGGTAGAAAATTATTAAAATAGATAAAACTTTAAAGGTTCAAAACCAGTGCTCACAATCTTTGATTCTTATGAGAGAACACAGTAAGAGAGGAAGAAAAACACAATTTATCTGAGAAACTATTTTTTCTGTTTGCCATTTTTGTTCCTTTCCCTCCTCTCCAATGTCTTTTTCTATGCTTCTTGTGATACTGAGCTGAATGCTAATGAGCAAATACTTGAAACAAATATATAAGAGCAAGATGAGGGACTTGAAATTTGTCACCACAGGAGGCCTCTGACTTTTCTGGCTGGAAGCTGAAAAGTTTAGCAAGACATGTTGTTTATTGATGAATTATAAAAATGGAGTGCCAGTGCAGGATTTAGATTCCTCATTTGGTGAAATTCCACTGGATGAAATCATTTTTATTGAGATTTGGAGAAAGACAGAAACAGTGGCTGTGAGCATGTGATAACTGTCAGCAGGGTGGGGGAGACTTAATAAATGCAGCACTGTTGACAGCTGAACCAGAAAGTTAGTGTAGAGGCTTAGCATTTAAGAGCTGCATTTAAAAGGAAGCCTGTATCTCCCACAGCAAGCCTTCAGGCCATGCTTCCTGTCTTAGGCAGAAGGAATGTTTCCAGACAGACGGACCTGGTAGGGCTGCTCCATGAGGAACTGTGCCATAGTCCTGCTAGATCCCCTTTCCACAGGCACCCCTAAACATGGGCAGCCTTGGTATATGAAGACCCATGTCTTCAGAAGTCTTTTTTTCATCCCACTTCCATTTGCAGTTACCCCCTCTCTGTTCCAAATGACTGTGTAGCACCCCAGGCAGGCAGTGCTGCAGAAGGTACTGCCTGCATCACTCCAGCACTGACTGGGCAGGGTCCATTTTCAGAGTGCCACCCCTTAAAGCAATAAAAAGGAAAAAAGGTTTCTGGTAAAACATAAAAACAAAAACAAAACAAAACAAACAAACAAACAAAAAAACATACACAAAAAAAATAAAAATCAACAAAAACAACCAAAGAAATCAGACTTAAAACCCTCAAATCCCATTATTCATATAAACAAACTCTCATACTGATTCCAAAGAAATCGTCCAGGTGCATACTAAGCTGGGAGTGATGTTGCTTTGTTTTGTGACATGACAGTGAGTCTTGTTGCTTGCAAGTAAGCTGAGAGGGAAGCTGCTGCTGAGCCAAGAAGAATGATCTGTTAACTTTGCACTGGACAAATGACACAAAGTTCAGACTATTTAATAAAGGACCTTGAATAACAGTTTTTAAATACAGCGAATTAAAATTTAAATGATCCTGTGCCACTAAGCTGCGTGAAACATGGTGGGTTTTGTTACAAACTGATCACTCAGCTCTGAGTCTCTGCAGTGGAAGTGAACATCCCCAGAGAGCTGGGAACCACCTGTGCGTATTTCCTCTCCAGAACATGCACGTATTCTCTCACTCCAGCAAATCTGAATGCTGAAATGAGCCACCACGTTTAATACCAAACCCAGAATCATTTGGGTCTTTGCAAAGAGACAAATGTAACTTCAAAGGCACCTGTATTGAAGTCAAATTAAAAAAAAAAAAAAAAAAAAAAAAAAAAAGGAAGAAAGAAAGGAAGAAAGGAAGAAAAGACCAATTTAAAATAAAAAAAAAACTTTTCTTCTTTGGGGGGTAGTGAGGGTGCAATTTCATGTTTGTTGAAGCAAAGAGTCCACAGCATAAAATATGTTCCTTGAGATTTTGATAATTCATCTTCTAAATCACTCTTCTATTATTTATTCATATAGCTATAAAGCCTGGAAACATTGACAAATTCCATTCATTCATTCATTCATTCACATGCTGTGCTCTACAAAATAGAAGTAAAAAAAAAAAAAAAAAAAAAAAAAAAAAAAACACTCCAAGAGTTTTAAAGAGTTTTTAATGAAAAGGAAAACAGCAGAGAAAACTTTCTTAGTTTCCTCTTAGCCAAAGAGGCCAGCAAACATTTGGGATCCTGCAGATTTGTTCTGTTAGAGGAAGAAACTGAACTAAGATCCTAGTTCTCCCTAGGTGTAATACTGCCTGTGCACAAGAAATGCAAACAAAATCTTGTTTGCCTGAGTACAGAAGAATCAGGCAAAAGTAAACTTTTTTATTCCTTTCTTTTGGCCTCTCTTTAGTCACTGCTTTGACAAAGTTTATGCTTCTTTCAGCAGCAGTTACCCAGTGCAGCTGAGCCCCAGCCATTGTTGCCCTCTGACCCCACTGTGCACTCCAGCCTCTTCTTTCCTCCCGAATCTCACCACACAGTGAGTGTTCAACTCACTCAGCCCACAGAAAACTGATTCAGCCAAAAATAAATTAAAAAAAAAAAAAAAAAAAAGAAAAAAAAAAGAAAGAAAAAAAGAAATTGCTTTCTTGCTCAACATCTTGTTCAGAGGTCAGGCAAGTGTCCCAGTGAGGGGATGGGGAGGGATGGGATGGAACATGCCAGGCTGCACACACAGAGCAGGCTGGGGCAGGGAAAGCATCAGCAGGGCATGGAGCTGGCCCTTTTCACCAGTGAGCCATTGGGATGCCAGAACTCTGTCCTCTGACACAGGATGCTCTTTCTGCCATCACTGCCTCCAGAGCTGTTGCACTAACATAGGCTTGTACTTCTTTCAGTGATTCAGTCTTCTCCAGCAGTGCTTCAAAAAATAGCAAAAAAAAAAAAAAAAAAAAAAAAAAAAAAGACTAAAGCAAATTCAGGAGGTCAATGGCGAGGAGGTCATGTTTTTAACTTAGCAAGAACATCACTGAAGGCACCAGATGGCAAAAACATCTATTTTTTAGTGATCATTAACTCCTCAGGGAAAACCCACTCGTGTCACAGCCATGTGGCATGTGCTGTGTAACAGTGAGTGGATGACAAGAGGCTGGTATGTGAGCAACCTGCTTTCCAAAGGTTTATTTTCTGCATTTCAATGATGTTCTCTGTATAATCATGTCCAAAGAGATGAAGGCTAGAAATGAGTCAAATGTCTTCTTGTCCTTTTCCTGACTCTTGTGCATTCACAGGTTTAAAAAATAAAATAATAATAATAATTTAAATTTTAAAAAAAGTATGTAAAACTGCAAAGTTGACCATGGAGGCAGAAGCAGGTGAAGTACATTAAATGAGTTCTAATTTATTTAATGTCAAATGTTCTCTTTAATTTCATAATAAGTGTTTGATATAACTAGACTTTTGAAATGTAATTAATGGAAGGTTTCAGCTAATTAGCAGCCATCTACTGCTCTAGTGCAAGTGTGCACTTCAAAAATTCAAGTCTGTCCTTACACTTATCCTGAAACAATTAAATAAGTGATGCACCTGTGGGTGCAGATATGTAATTTCTGGCTCTTCTCAAATATGCACACTATCAAATTACAGGATCACAGAGTGGCTGAGGCTGGCAGGGCACTCTGGAGCCACCCGGTGCCACCCGTGCCCACACAGGGACACCCAGAGCAGGGTGCCCAGCACCACGTCCAGGCAGCTTCTGAAGGGCTCCAGGGAAGAGACCCCACAGCCTGTGGGCAGCCTGTGCCAGGGCTCCATCACCCACACAGCACAGAAGGCTCCTGGTGCTCAGGGGGAGCCTCCTGGGGGCCTGTTTGTGCCCAGGGCCTCCTGTCCTGGCACTGGTGCACCACTGCACACAGCCTGGCTCTGTCCTCCCTGTACTCTCCTTTCAGGTATTTACAGACACTGATGAGATCCCCCTGAGCCTCCTCTTCTACAGGCTGAACAGTCAGCTCTCTCCTCCTCTCTTTACACAAGGGCTGCTCCAGTCCCTTCTTCATCTTGGTGGCTCCACATTGGACATCTTTCCAGTATGTCAAGGTCTCTCTTGTACTTGGGGGCCTGGAACTGGACACAGTGCTCTAGGTGTAGTTTCACCAATGCTGAGTAAAAGGAACATAAGTGGAAAGGAAAAGCAGACTACAATTGGTATTCAATTCAGTGATCCCATTCTAACATGATGGATTCATGTCAGTATCCATATAGATCACAGTTCCTTTTTTTTTTTTTTTAATTTTCTGTGAATATATACTGGAGTTAACAGCCCTCATATTACAAAAAAGCTGAAACACCGCCTTTCTAATTGGATCTGGAAAAACATAAGAGAATCCATCCTGTTCACACATTGTCAACATCTATCACAAGAGTTCTGAAGTCAGAAGAGAGCCATGGTCCTAAATAAATATTTCTGCAATTAGGTTAAAATGTTATTTAATGAGGTCTTTGGAGAACACCCCTACAATCAGAAGTACTTTGAAAATGCCTAGTGTGTAAATTTTGTTAGTACATAAAAAATAATAATTTACTAGGATAGTAAAATAGTCATCTGAAAGAAACACATTATCTACTGCTTTCAAAAATCAGTGGATACTGCTTTCCTCCTAAGAGCCATAAGGATTACCATTTGAATCTTGTGACTCTGTTCACAGTTTTAAAGTGAATTCAGGTTTAATTCTGGAGACCTCACCTTGGATGAAAAATAGGTTACTATTATTGTTGCCATTTCAATAATGCCAATTTCACCTGGCCAGAAACCAGCCCATGTGCTGAAAATGCATTTTTTACAAGACTTTCTTTTTTTTTTTTTTTAATAGACTTGCAAGTTAATGGTTACTTGTGTTTGGGTTAATTTTTCCTTCATATTGGAGAACTTTCTTCCTATATTAACAATGCTATATTCCTTGGAGTATGTAGAATTAGGTTTAAGAAGGAGATCTCTTCTGAGAGGGCAGAGGAAACAAAAGCAGAAAACCATGAAAGATTGCCTGAAATCACACAGCGAATTACTGCCAGAGCTGCAGATTGCACCCAGAACTACCAATCCCACACTACATGTTCTATGCAGGGTGACCTTGGGCTGCAAGGGAGCTAACCAGGGGCCTGGGGGAGAAGGGAGGGGAACGTCTATGTCTTCTCATGAATGTAAAATGATTAAAAGACATGAATAAATGGGCAGTTTAAGCAGGGAAATCACTACTAAAATTTCCCAAGGGTATGTGCTGCTTAATATATTGATAATAAATTTGGAAAAGGGGAATAAGGTGGCATAGTTTGCCGACAACGCTAAATTACTTGAGGTAATAAAAACAAAGATTGACTGAGAAGTCAATCAATCCTTGCATAAGGATCCTACAGTACTGAAAAAAAGTCAGATGAAAGTCAATGTTGACTTTCATTGATGAATGGGAAGTGCTGCACACGTGAAAGCAATGCTAACTGCACATGGTGTGGGGGGCTCTGAACTGGCTACTCATATTCACAAGGGAGACTTGGGAATTATTACAAATTGTGTTATGTTTAGTTTCAGGGCATTAGAGTAGGTAAAACAAGCCAAGTATCAGAAAACATTGTGAAAAGAATTGACCAAAAAAAATAAAATTAAAAAAGCACCCTGATATCATCTTGCCACTATGTAAAATGATGTTATACACACACTTTGAAGACAACAAGCATTACCTGACCCTTTGTTCTCGAAAAGGAGGAGCTAAGGCCAAAACAAGGCTAGAGTAAAGTTGAAAGAAGGATATAAGGCACAAGGAAAAAATAAATGAAGTAATATGTTTCTACAAGAAAAAGGCAGTTGGAGTGGGATCCTAGAAGCTGATCAAATTGTGAACAGAAGCCAAATGAAAAAGGAAGAGTTGTTCATTGGCTGTCATGAAAAGAGAAGTAGAGAAGATCAAATGAAGCTAGCAGAAGCTTCAAAACAAACAGGAAGACATACTGCCTCTCATAATGGTCTGATCTAGTATGATTCATCTTATATTATAACCTAAGACAACATGAAACATCTTAACCTTTATTTCAAGTTTTAAAGCATCTTTAGAAGTATTTTTCAGTAAGATAAAACTGACATAAATCAAAGTAGCTCCACTGTATATAAACAATGGGAGAAATTTGTAGAGATGGAGGGGAAAAAGGCAAGAAATAAATATTAAAAATGTCTATGTAGGCTATTTATTTGTTTTTCTTAATTCTTGGAGAAAAGGATGCAGGAAAGAAGGGAAGATGATGAAACCAAATGATTGCATTAAAAAATATTAAAAAGCAGACAAACAAACAACAAAAAACAGATTTCATTTATTGCAATCCATTGGTTTGCACAATTATTTCCATGAAAATACAAAGCTACAAAGCTACAAGTGTCCTTACAGCCACAGGGGCTGGATCCCTTTCATCTGCTGACATAGCATGAGTGAATTCCCTTGTTACAGGAACAGTTTCAAATTGTTCATTCAATTTCTTTTAAACCCTTCTTATGAATTTTTTTTAATATAGTTCAGTTTAAAATGGAATACTTTGATTCTCTTTTCTGGAAAAGAAAACAGAATGCAATTTAGCCCACAGTATTTGAGTAAATTTCAGATTTTCCACAAGATATTTCCTCCGTGAAGGAAATTAGAGTGCAGAACCTGTGTGTAAGAGTCTTCTGTTTTCCACAGGGAATTGAAAAAGGTATTGCTTCAATTCTCACATCAAGCTGACTTGTCATATGGAAAAATATCTACACTAGCTTAAAACCACGTACTGTTCCTTGCTTTCATTTGAAGATCTTTTGTCATTCACATTTTTCCTTGAGGGATATTTTCTTTATCTGAGGTTTATTGATGCACAAAGAACAATTCTGATATCATCATGCTTTTAGCCAGAAAAATCTTTATTCTGTTTTGGGAAAATAACAGACTGTCAGCACAAGCTCTACTTAAAGCTGTCTTGATACTGATGAGGATCAATGTGTTTAATCAATAGCTGGTGACGGCCAAATACCTTTATGTTCAGAGACAGAAATGACAACTTCTAGCGGAACCAGGAAAAAGTATTTCCCTTTGTTAAGGGGTGATGCATGATATAACTTCATAAAAACAAAACAAAACAAAACAAAACAAAACAAAACATTATTTATGTCCAATTAAAAATCTAGGGGTCTAGGGGTTCCTCTGGTTGTTTTAATTTCAACACATAACTAGATCACTGACAGTGAGACCTAGACCAGCACCTTCTGGGCTTTGTGGAGATCCACTGGTGCTCAGCATCAAACAGAGCAGGGGCCATGATCTTGGGAAACAGCAGGAGCTAGTGCTGAAATTGGTGAGCTGCATAGATGAGGCAGTAAGCAGAAACCTGTGGGGTCAGTCTCCTTTGGGCTATTCTATAAGTACCAACTGAAGAGAAGGCACAGAGGGAAATTCAAGTGTCTGTGAGGAGAAAAGTGAAAAGTCACAGCAGCTACCAATTACATTTTCACAGGTTTCTTAGTTTTCTGGGAAGGCTGTGCTTCTCTTGTAAAAATAAATAAATAAATAAAATAAAATAAAATAAAATAAAATAAAATAAAATAAAATAAAATAAAATAATAATAATTTTAAAAAAAGGTGTTTTAGAAAGACATTTCTCCAGCTATGACTCATTCTGCACAGTAATATTTTCATTGACTTGAGGCCAATAAAAAGTTTCCGTTTTCCTTTCCTATGATTGCATGGCTCTCAAATTTGACTCAAGGGCTTTCTTTTCAGAACCTTTTTCTATAATACCTTGAAACTCTGTTTTGTTGTTTGGGACTTCTTTGCCCTGACATAGGAACTGTTGTCTGTTCAACAACTCTGTTTCCTTCCTCTCCTGAACTTTTGGACTAAAATCTTGAGTGCAAAGCCATGGGAGATGTTTGCTGTAGATTCTTTACTTAGTCTCAGTCCTAATTTTTCTCTTTTCTTTATTTGCTTTTAGTAAATCTCAGGTGCCTAGTTTTCCTGGGTAACAGATGATGATGCAGTGGGGCAAGAGTAAATCTAAATCATGTTCCAGAGACTTCTCTGGAATTACTATCATTTTCTTCTAACACCTCTTTTCTGTATCCAAACAAAGCAATATGCTAATCTTTTTGTTGGATGATAAGCAGCATGAATTATACTTTGTTGAGGCCTTTTTTTTTTTTTTAGCAGGTGAAATTCCTCTGAAATAACTTGATTGCTTCTGTCTGAAATTACCCTTCTCAATTTATTTGTTCTGTAAAGTTAATGTTATCTGTACTGGCTTGCTAAAATAAGGTTTTAGTCCCCTTTTTGTAATGTACTTATTCTTACCCTTATCAATTACATGAAGTTGTAGATCACACAAGAACCTCAGACATGACACAGTAGAGCATGCCTTTGGTGCAGCCATAACCAGTGGAGAGAGCTTCATCTCACTTCATCCCTTTTAGTGGACAGGCAATACTGACTTAGGATTTGTGGAAGCACTCCTTGGCCGGGACTGATGATCTGTTCAGGCCCCTTGTCTCTTCTGCTGGACAAATCAGTCTTGGGGAATTTACTTTGCTTTTAGGACACGAACTCTTGGAAAATTAGTTGCTGAAAGAGACCCATGCACACACTTCTCATTAGAGTCTTCTCAGCACTGGCCTGCTTGTTCACTTAAATTCTTGAGCTTGTTCACTTGCTCATTAAATTTTGGAGCAACTGCAGGCCAGATCTAGCTAAATAAGGCAGTGAGAAAAACAAAACAAAACAAAAACACTAAAACCTTTGCTACCCTTTCTTATAAACTCCAAACAAAGCTAAAGTTTCACAGAAATTCAGTTGTGTAAACATTGTTGGTTCTACTCCTGGTCTACACATCTTTTCAAAGGGCTATGGCATGACAGCATTATGACCAGTTGCACATCCACATAGATTTGTATCTTTATTTTAAAAACTTTAATCCTGGGCTTTTGAATCATTTTGGTACCTCCCATAGATTTTATTTCCTCTTTGGCTGGTATTCAAACAATTATACAATCATTTAGGTTGGAAAAGACCCCTAATTTCATCTGGTCCAACCTTGAACATAGCACTGCCAAGTCCATCATTAAACCATATCATTAAATAGATTACTACTGTGTAAAAAAATCGGGTGATAGCTCTGCCCAACACAGCAAAATTTTTATTAAACTCTAAGTAGGAATGTTATATCTTCTAACATAATGAAATCTTGATGTCGAGAAAGATTGTTGTTTCTTTAGTTTGAGAACTCAGAAAACTGACACTGCCCATGAAAGACAGTACCTTTTCCAGATCTACTTATACATTTAAGCAAGGAGAATTTCAGACCTCTGCAGAGGCAAATGGGAGTTTCTAGATCAGAGCTGCTGTTAGCAGGGACAGGAGAAATCTTACAAAGAGCTGCTGCACTTTTATTTTGGAAAGAGGAGAGCTTCAAATCTCCAAACAATTTTACCTTCATTAACACTCATTCAGATCTCAGTCTTGCTTTGTAGGTTCACTCAAAGCCCCACAGATATCGTGGATCTGCCTCTATCGAAGCTGCCTTGTGAAGCAGGATTGAAGCTGCAAGAACCTGCTGTCTTCATGCCCATCCCAGTTGCAGAGGATGCATGTGAAAGGTGTCTGGATGTATTTTTGCAGGTTAAAGGTATTTAGAAACTCCACACAGCCTCTCTGAGCCTTTGCTATATGTATTTCACTGTTTAACATAATTTCAGCAGTGACAAAATGATCTGACCATTAATGCTGTGTTGTCAAGGAGATTACTTGGCCTTTCTCAGAGGGAGTTCACTGTGTGGAAAGCAAAGAGATCAGGATAACAATTCATTTTAGAAAAGCGCCCATGCATAATCATTTATACTGTACAGAAAGCAGCATACATTAATTTCCTGTTTCTCCCTTCTTGGAAATCAGTAATCCTAGCCAATGTATTTTCCAGTGCCCAAACTCAATGGGGTTTGAACCCCTAGAGAAGATCTCTGACAAAATGTTTTATGTTATTTATTGCTGTGAGGGAAGTAAAGATGGGGAAGCAAATTGTAACCGTGCATTACTGCGGTGGCAACAGCAGAGACCAATTTGTGAAAATGATGTCTGCAGTCCAGCTAGAAATAAAGTAATTCTGATGGTTATGAATAATGGGATTGGAAGTGTTTCATGTGTCTCAGCCAGTTAGGGCCTGGCCCAATGTCTGCCAGAATCAGTGGAGAAAACACCCTTTTACTTCTTATTTTGAATCTGGTCTGTATATGAACAAGATCACAAAGAAGAAAAAAAAAAAGGTAAAGGAAAAAAAAAAAGCCATAAAGGAATGTAGGAATGTCCTTAAAATCTGTAAAATCAGCAAGGTGTACATATCCTCAACACAGCTTACTGCTGAGTCATTTGTAACCTCAGCCCAGCTGGTGTGGAGGGACATAGCCTTGGGAGTGACACAAGCTGAAGACTTAGTGCTCAGCTGTATTGTTTAAGAACAACTCCAGAACAGAGGCACTGCTCATAGTTGCTTCTGAGCATTTTCCAGCCCTTCCTGGAGAGCAAAATTTTGTTTGAACAAAGAGTTTGGGCTTGGTAATGGTGCCACTGCAAAAACTGTTCATTTCTCCACTGAGCTCTTGGAAAGGAATGGATTGGGAAGCATTGCCCAGAATGAAGAAAGACTGCACAGGCTGTGCAACCCCTCTGCACACACGGGAGGCTCTCACAGAATATACTCCTTCCACAGAAATATTGCCTTTCCCTCCATTAATAGCTTGGGGAATGGATGTGTCTGTAGAAAAGTTGCTCAAAGATTTTTTTTCTCTTCAAAGAATTTTCTCTTAATTATCTTGTCCTATTTGCCACTTGCATTTTGCAAAAGATATCAGGTCCTGCTCCCGATCTGGTGCTTCTATAGAAGGAGACAAATCGTCACATGGACCCTCTGGGTCTCCACTACAACTCTTGACTCAATGACTCTATAAATCTAGGTCCTTGGGGCTTCAGCTCTGTTAGAGACACTAATCTAGAAATGACCCTGGCTGTGAGTTAAAAAGATGAAAAATCCCCATCTTTTCTAGATAAAATGGTGAAAGTGTTTCAGTGGGAATGATGTCCTCAAACTCCTAGAGGTAGAAGTGACATTCAGATTCATCTCTTTATCTAAAAAAAAAAAAAAAAAAAAAAAAAAAAAAATTTATTTCTAGGACAGCTGATGCAGTAACCATATTTTCACGTAATTAACTGAATTACATTTCAGTTATCTGCTTGTTTACCCTCTGCTGCATGAAATACTATGTATTCTTCATCTGAGCTATTGCCTCCTATAGATGTGCCTTATAAATGCTTTCCCTGTTCTAATTAAGAGGTGTCCACCTTTCAGATGTAAGTGACAAAATCTTTCTAGGAGGACCCTTATGTAACAAAACGCAAGTACTTCTCATATGGAATTCCAGAGATCACTTATATCATTGATATAAATGACAGGGCTGTAAATGGATATCTAGTCAGACATTATATTAGCCACCTCCTTCATATGTGTGCTGTTGACTATTGAATAAACGTGCCTAAACTGTGACCAAATTATACTCAGATGCCTCTTTGATCTTGATTCTTATCATTATTGTAAAGGTTTACATTTCTGGGTAGCACTTGAGTTCTTATATGTGATTGTAAAAAAACACAGTTGAGCATGAATTTCAAGCCTGGTCATAAAGTTTTCTTTTATTTTTCTTTTTACAGAAGTATATGGAAGTTTTAGAAAAACTGAAATTTGCATGCTGTATAACAACAAAAGTTGCCCTGCTGAGAAGAAACAGTATATAGGAAAAATGTTTTAAAATATATGCCAAGATAGCTGCCTTAACATACTCTGCCCTACCTACCAATGATCAAATGGTTTCTAATTTAACTGACTTTTTATGTTGACGTCAGGTCATATTTTCAGGCAATGAAGGAAAATACACATTCTAGGTTTTAACATCATCCTAACAGATAGCAATGCTCTTGAAGAGGAATTAAATAAACATGTAACTAATGCAAGGAGTTTCTATATGGCATTGTATTAAAAAAAAAAAAAAAAAAAGAGAGAGAGAGAGAGAGAGAGAATGAGAGGCATACTGCCAGGTGTAATATTAACAATATGAGAAATTTTCCTTTATTGTTATGGTAACATGGAGAGGTTGTATCAAAATCAAATATCTTTGTGGCAAATGACAAAATACACAATTAACAGTATTATTTCCCAGAATTTTACCCTAAATAAGTATTAAAGGAAAGAACAACAACAAAACACAAACTTCCTTGAGATCCCCAAGCAGATCAATCACAGAATCACAGATCTGGTGTCTATCTGGGCTTGGTGTCCATCACAGAACTTTCCAGGCTTAAAACATCTTCACCACACTATGACAATTCTGGCATAAATCCTACCATATAATTTAGCCTTATTACCTTGCTTATATCCAATCCAAAGTTTTCTGATTAGGTGTACCCATTAAAACATACCTATCACTTCCAGAGCAGAGTTCTACATTCCTCATTAACAGTTTTATTCTGTGCCAGAAAATAATCAGGCATTCTCAATGTGAGATTCCTGAAATGGCTCTTCTTTTGGTCTGTTTACATCATTTGCTTTTTCTTTGTTAGCTTAACAGCTAAGAATCAGAACTAACATTCCTCTTTGCTTTTGCTTACTTTTGGTCTATGACCAAAACTTTCATGTAAACTGGAACATTGACTGGAATAATTTTGGGTCATTGCTGTTATTTTGGAAAGAATTCGAAAAAAGCTTTGGTGATCCTGAAGCCATTTTTTTTTTCCATTTTCAGCACATGCTGCTCCTTTAGCTGGACCTCTGTACTCTCAGAGGCTAAGTGCAGCTGTGTGCTCCACAGCTGTAGAGATCCGCTCATGTAAAACAAGATGCAGCATCATGACCATACTGTTAAAAATTATCATTTACCACCTGTTGTCCTACTTGTTGTCAAGTGTGTTTCTTTTCTATCTTCTTACCTTTTGTATTCTCAGTGAGACATTATATTGGTACTTCTCAACCCATGCATAGTAATGACCCTTCATTCAGAGGAGAACCTCTTAAAAGACCACTTAACATTTACTTTAAAAGTAAAAACAAAAATGAAGCAGTGATGAAAGTGGGAACCCATTTAATTTATTTCAGTACTGCTTCAAGGCACTGGCAGATTACGTGTCTGAGAAGCAAGAGCAGGGAGAGTAGAAGCAAGGTTTATGCCTTGCCACAGGCCACCTAGAAGCCCAGGATACTCCCCTGGTCTTGCTGGGAGTTTGCCACCTTCCAGCAGAGACACTGTGTGCAAGGGTCCCCATACCTGCCCTGTATGTACCAGCTTTGAAATGCCACAACAAGAGGGCTGGGAGATGTGAGCCCCATAGGGAAGACTAACCTGGGAGTATCAGCTCTCTCGGTCACTGTTTTGGCATGGCTGTCCATTGTTTGCTTTGGATGATGCAAATGAAACGTGAAAATGACTTCGAGATACACGTTACTCTTCCCACAGAAATTATGGACTGCCTTATCCAAGAAGTAAATAGATGTTTTAAACAGGCAAACAAAGCTTAGCGAGGCCACAGCATCTAAATAAGATGCAGGCATTCATTTTGGGGAAAAAAAAATAATAAAAAAAAATAAAATAAATTCCCTGACATGATGTAAAACTAACTAAAATAATTAGCAGCCATATTAGAGATATCTGGCCTGTGGACATCATCAAGCACTCTCATTTTTCACTGTTTTCACTCTTTTGTTATTTTGTCACGAAGTTGGACATAATGGGCTCTTATCAATGGAAAGTGCTGTGGTTGCCTGTCCTCTTCTTGTCATCTCAACTGCATAATGAAACTCAGAAATAACACACAACTCAGAAGGCATTTCTCCATTTACTCAGTGCACATAAAATTTGACATCCTACAAAACATTATGACTGAGTGTGTTGTCAGAGCTGGAAAGCATAGCAAGAAACACACACGTACAGCCTTCTGCATTGGGCACACTCCATGAGAACAGCTGTCATCTTCAGAAAGAGGTTTCCATCCACAGATATACCCAGGATTCAACCTACAGTGTGAATCACCCTTCCTCTGGCTAGTCAGTAAAGCTGAAATATTTTTTTTTAAAATTAGGTTTTTATTTTAAAGTGTTGGTTTCCTAGGATATTTTTCATTTGATAGTCCCCAGTGCTGATATTTTTCAGCTAAAAATCCTTTGTAAAGGACTGTAATTGTTCCAGGATAATAGGAACAGTGAATGGATGCAAAATGTTGCCATTTGGTCTAGCTGAATATATGTATTATTTTACTTCCATACACAGTTTGCATATTCTTTCCTAATAATAAAGCATCAAATGAAAATTATTCCCAAATGACACCCAGCATATGCTCAAACAGACACAAAGAACTACTACATATTGTGAATGCCCATCCTTCCTTTCTTAGAAAGAAATTCATCATGTTTCCAGACATTTTCTGGTACATATATCACAGCCAAATAGCTTATTTGTATTGAAACTGTTCATAAAGGGCTTGTTGCTAGGGTGACTGTACCTTTTTTTTCTGATATGTTTGTGAGCACTGAGCTTTTCTGCCTCTTTGGTTCTTCATAAACAGCTTAAAAATGAGAACTCACCTCCCCAGCATATAAAGACATTGCCAAGGTACTAAATTAAAGAATCACAAGCCTTAGTATCTTTTGTCTGACTTATTATTTCTTGATTGCAATATGCATAAAAGTACTGATACAGTTGAAGACATTGGAAACAGACTCATTTTTAAAATTTATTCTAAATATATGGGGCATCTGGATGATATTGCCTTTACACTCCTCATACATTTTCCATTGCTGGGTTCCACGTATTTTGGTGCTGTTATCTCTGCAAAGTTGCATGACCCTTCCCCTAGCCACCATTTTAACGAAAAGTACATGTATGTACACAATGTCTTCTTAGACACGTGCTGTGCTAGGCCTTGTGGAACTCTGTAAGGCTTCCTACCAGCTTTATGAGCAAATTCTGTTAAAAAATATATAATAAAGTGAAGGACTATGTATCTTTCCATAACAGTCCTACTCAGTGGTCTGAAATGCAAAGACCGTCAAGGACAAAGAGCTTCTATGGCCACAAGCAACAAGCATCATAGCAACTACCAAGCTGATTGAAAAACTAACCATGTAGCAAGTGAAAAATAAGATGCTTTTCAGCTCATGGTATTCTGTTTCTTTTCCTGCACATGTGCTTTTGCAAGTGATATCTGCAAGCCACAGCTCCTGGAAGAGACCTACCTCTTCAGATCTAAATGTGCTTACCAACAGTAGACAATGAGTTAGATTTACTCACAGTGCAAGGAAGTAGATTTCCCCAAGCCACATAACTTCTGTGACTACACAGTAGGAGTTGCCACTTCAATAATTTTTGGGATATCATCCTGCTTCATCTACCAGCTTGGCTACTTGGCCAGAGAAAGGGAAATATTAACTTCAGAACAACTGCCACCATAATTGACTCCTACTGCCTGTCTACCTTGCTGAGTATATGAGTGACCCATAAAAGCAGCTTTGTTACCATTGCTTAATCTTTTTCAGTCTAAACACCATGTCAAAGACATAGACATGTTGGATGTCTCTAGATGAATCAATGTGAGGTGACATTTAGGCCTACAGTTTCCCCTGTCTTCTAAGCAGATATTTAACAATGTGGTAAGAGTGCATCTAGTAGACCCAAGGTGAGATTTAGTCTACAAGGGAGCTGGAGCAAAGGAATGTATTCTTCATACTTAGCTTGATGAGCAGTCTTTTGGCCTGACAAGCCTACAAGCATCCTCCCAGAGGAATGTCAGATCTTCAGGCAGATACACTGTAAAAATAAGTCCTGTTTCTTGGGTAACCACACAGCACAGTTTTCACCCCACAAAAGCTGCCAAAGGACAAGCAAGAAATCACTGAATGGTACATATACTGGTATTAATGAATTCACCAAGCAACCTTCATATACACCAGGAAAGCTTAATAAGGATTAAAACAATGAAAAGTCACAAGTCCCAGTAGAGAAAACTCTTGTGGAAACCATATTTAAAGGACAGAATTAACATAAGGTGTATAAAACTTGGAAATATTTTCCCCTGAAACTACTGTGTAGTTTATAGGCAAATTCCTATCCTAGCTTTGCTTTCATGTGTTTTACTAAACTGAAATTCACTGTAGGTTTCTAAAGTAACAATGCATTAGGGAAATATATATATATATAACATTTTCTCAGAGAGGTGTTACAATATAAGTACAGTCACAATCGATAAGACAAAACAAAAGTTTATTTTAGGGCTTTTTATTTTTATTTTATTGCCTTCTTTGTAACTCCCTTGGGATGTGTGGAGCCAGGATGAGAAGAGAAAACTAGCACGTAAATTTATGTGCAGAAATATCAAGTTTAGGGGGAGGAATTATGGAATTCCAGTGGATGATGTTTAGAATCTAAGCCCTGATGCTCACAGCTGTGCAGATCATTGGTGTAGGAAGTAGTAAATTGCATCTGGGAGGCTGTGAGCAGAGCAAGCACAAAGTGTACCCATCCGAGTTTATGGTAGTGTACACAAATATGCCAGTCTGAATGCCCATGTGACTACAGCTCATAAAAACACTTTGTACATTACTGTCCAACAGGATTAATTGTAGTAGATTTTTTTTTTCCTTTTCTCATTAACTGCTAGGCCCCACTCTCTAAAAAGACAATAAATACTGACTCTTGGTATTCCAGGTATTTTCTGATGTCTTATGGCAGAGGTGAGAAAGGATGGACAAAAACACAAAGCAAGAGTTGTCTGGTTTGTTTTTTTATTTCTTCCTCTTCTTCAGAGCAAAACTTACCAGTGAGAATAAGTGTTTCTCTCCCTGCATCTAAGTTTAACAATACTTTGATTTATCTGACTTGCTTGAAACTTTAACATTTTCTTCCATAATGTTTGCTCAGGGCTGTGGGTTGAGCAGCCCTCTGGAAGACCTGCTGTATGTTCCTCCCTGCACTACATCTCTGCCAGCATAGCATAAACAAGTAACGTAAGTCGTATCACCTTCAAGCTAAAAAACCTTGTACCCACCCTTTTCATTGCAGAGAAGCTCAGCCAGCTGTTGGCTCCTTGGGCTGTTCTGTGTGCCTTTGGTGCACACCCGCTCATGTTTTTATACACACACACAACTTTTAAAATATCTGAACAACCTTGAATATGTAGCTCACAGCTTTCAGCACTGCCCTATTTCAGTGGTGGGTGTGGCCACAAGAGAGAAGATCCTAAAACCATGTGAATGCACAAAGAGCATCAGATTTATTTATTTAAAAAAAAATAAAAAATAATCATTGATGGAGTGTGTCCCTTAAGATCTGGCTTTCATTTCATACAGAAAGCACCTGGCCAAGTCTTCAAGAGGCAGATTTTTGGGACAGTTTCTCAAAAGACATGAGGGCGGATTTGTCCAAGTGCTGTCCTTCGTGCTTCCTGTTTGCCAGGATTGCCGAATTTATTAACTCAGTGAAATGAGATTGGCAGAGAATTTGGTCCCAAAAGCCCAGCCTTGACTTATGGTGTATCATAAAATTACGTATTTCAGAAGTGTTGCTGAAGCCTAGGGACTGACTATGAAAGTTTATACAGCATGGAAAATGTCAGCCATGACCAAGACAAGAAGCAACTCTTAAAACACAATGAAAACAAAAAATCTATCTGGAGAACAAATAAAAGAGTGCAAACAATCATCCTCTTTCCCTCTTGTCAAGAAGGGCAAAGCTGAGGTAAGGCAAGTGTTTGGTGGCTGGCTTGGCCCCATAAGCAGTGCTGAAGAAAGGCAACATCAGTAATGTTTTTAAGAAAACACAGGAAAGCATTCTTCCTTTGTGATCTGCTTTTTAAAGTATCTGTCCCTAGAATGAGGAAGGTGAGGAAGCTCTCCACACAGCTATTAGCCCATCCAATACATCCTGTGTTTTGTTTCAGATAAGCACCAAGCCTGTGTGGGTGTCTGCTCCACTTGTTTTCTATTTCATTAGCTGTTGATGGAAGGAAAAAACATTGTATCTAGCTTGCTTGCTGTTCACCTCTGAACCTGAAGCCTGCAGCGTAGTTTTGTTGTGACTAAAAAGTCCAACTTCAACCAGCACCACAAGCTCCCTGTTGAGTTTAGTGGAGCAGAATCCAGGCCTTCCCCCTCTGCCCCCCGCAGGCTGCATGCTGAGCACTGATAGCCAGGCGGGAGGTGGGTCTCCAGCGTGGGCAGCCATCCAGGGCTTTCTCTACGACTGCCCATGGCGGGGCTGGGCCAGGCTGTGCTGCAGATGTAGGTGCACAGGGCAAGCTGGGTGGCAGGGCCTCCCAGCACCTGAGGTGGTGCCTTGATGGCTTTTCTCTGTGCAGCAAACTGCTGACCAGACTCTCCCTCTCAGGTTTGCCCAGTACCTGGCCCCCTCCTTCCAGTGCTGCTCTTGAGACCCAAGCCCAAACACCATCAGACATAATATTTCCCTTCCATCTGCTTGTCCTCTGCACCCTGTCCTTTCATGCTTCCTTGGCAGTTATTTATCATCTCCTTCTGCTTCAGAGCTTTCAGCAGCAGGCAATGAGGATCTCCCAGAACAGCTTCACTGTCTCTTAAAGCCATGCTGTGCCCAGAACTCCCTGGGGCTGCTGCTGCCACCCATAACCATACAAGTTCTCCTTCAGGTATTTTGGGATGCTGCTGCTCACCCAGGTCTATAAGTATGTAATTAACATTTCTTTCAGACCATAGCAGCCATTGCCTCTGACACATGTCCTTGCTCACTGTTTCCTGATTCTTGTCTCCTGATTTTATTCTACTCTTATTTCTCTCCCTGCCTTCAGGAGCACTGCTAATCCTCTTGGACTCTACATGTGAAGTAAGAAGTGACAATACAAAAACATTCCTTCTGTGTAACGTCACGAGTTTTGGAGCTGGTCCTGCTGGTTGCTCTTCCTCAGTAAAGCCATTTATTCTCCCATGTTACTGGCAAAAAACAGAAACTGCTGTGTATATCCTCTCCTAGCCAAGTTCATCACGCAGGGATGAAGCACAGTCAGAGAGGCATAGTCTGTGGCTCTGTTACAGCTCTGTTGCTGTTTACTGAGAGTTGATTTTAGCCTGTGGTGCTAACATAAATTTTTCTGGTAACAGCTCATTACTGACACACCACAACCAAGTCTGGCAGTTCACCTTGAAGATAAAACCAAAAGATTAAAAGACAAATGGTGAGCAGCATCAGCATACTCTGAAATCTACATACACTATAAAGTGAGTGGAACTGCTGCTAGTGACTTCAGGGCTGCTCGTTCATTTCAGTGACTGAGCTCTGGATCATAAAATCCTACTTCACTTTATGACCAACTTTTAAAATGTTTTATTAGTTTTCATTTATCTTCTCTGCTGACAGGCTAAGAGGGAGCCACATCTGAGCCATCACCATCCCACTGCGCTACTGATCACTTTTTTAAGAAAAGGTAGAGCGCTATTATCAGCTAAGCCTCTGCAGGGGGTGATACCATGCAGAAGTCAACTCAGCAGGTATTTTTTGCCTACTGTTTCACTGTCCTTAGCATTGCAGTGATATGGGCAACAACCGCAAGTGCTTGTTACAGCTTTGACTGTGTCACATCGTGGGAGGGGAACATGACAGACATTTTGCTTCTCCCCTCCATCCCACCACGCTGTGAACAGCTGTAACAGAGAAGGCAGGTCTTCGGTGGACATCCACAGCCGTGAACTCATCTTTGTCAGCGTAACCTGTGATCCTCATTACTCACTGTGACTGTGAAAAATGCCCACAAAATGTAACAGGCCTTTACAGCTAAGGGCTAGGTGGAAAACTACAGGGAAGGCTGTTTGTTGTACCATACGCAGTTGTACATGGGCTTATGGAAGAAGAAGGATGAGAGGGGGAAGCAGAAGGAGGGAGCTGTGCATAATTGTCTTTCTAACCATGCTATCCACTGTAAAAGTGTGTTTTTACAATCTTATAAAACAATGCTTCAACTCTTAATTAAAATCCATTTTTTCTATAATAATGCATGCAAATATGTCTACTAATACATCTGGAAAATGTGTTCTCACATATCTCCTAATAGGGATATTTCCTTTGGTTAAAGGATACTAATATAGCTGTAGTGTTACATGGTGCATTAAAGCCATTTACAGATGTTAGCTATCCCCTCACTGCTCATTCACAATACAATTATAATAGAAATGAATGAACCTCAAAATGAGCAAACTTACCATGTTTTGAACCTCTGTGGTCTAAGCAATAAAAAGAATAAAAGGAAAACAAATCAAATATCTGAGAAGGAAACATTTGTTCAGCTTTATCTCATGGGATTACAGCTTGAGCAGATTTGTTTGATTCAGACCTATTCACTTATCTCTAATTAATAACATAAAAGGTTCGTTCCTCTCTTTGGTAGCACAGTGGTTTTTAAATTAGCTGTTTCACGTGCATAAGTCATCGCACTGTCCTTAAGACTGCATGTCTCATTGTATTTATCAAATCCGCACTTAAAAAATCAAGTGAGTAGTCCTCTGAGCAGCAGAAATAACGTAGTTGGTCCTTTGCAGAAATGCATCTTTTTTGTTAAATTCTCTAGTATCTAGCAAGGCACAAATTCTGATCAAAGTTTCTCTCCTATGGTATAGTCTGTATAATGGCTCTCTCCTGTATGGGTTTTCTGATAATCTTGTTCAAAGCTTATTCAGCTCCAGGTGCATCCATTTCCTCAGGTTTCTGTCCTTTATGTACCCATTTGTCTTAATATTTGTCAGCCATAGGGATACGAAACTGCTAACCTTTCTGGCAGATGTACATGTATTTGAAATTCATTGAAGCTTCTAAGAGTTATTTAGGTTGAACAAACAAACAGATGAAGAGACACAAGCTTCACTCCTTTCTCATACCAGAATGAAAAACAGTTCACTGGATTCTGAACCAGTCTAATTTGGTACAGGCTCAGGAGAAGGCAAAAGGAAACATCATAATGTCATTTCTTGCTTCTTTTGCCATGAGCTCATCCTAATTCTCACAACAACAATTCTCTGGCTCTGCTCTACTGCATTTTCAAATCTATTGTTTGTTTTACTTGTTAAAGGTAAGCCAGTAAGTGATTTTGTGATTTACTGGCATTATTGAAGAGCAAACACACTCAGAGTGTGTTTAACTGAAAGTGGAATCACTTTTTTTTTTTTTTTAATGAAGCTCAGAAGTTACAAAAAAAAAAAAAACATTTTCCAGTATGGAACATGAATCTTTTTTGAGTTATTAGAAATACTTCAGCATTTCAAAATGAAAAAATACTACCATTAATTATTTTTTTCCCAACAAAAGTACTTTACTGGGATTGAAATAGGTTTGAAAGTTGTTTCAGTTATCCTAGCTGTATTTGTTTCTACAAAAATATAAATAAATAAATAAATAAATGTGTAGAGATTCTTTTCTCTCAGCTATAACATTAGTTTTGTGCCCTTTCAGCAATCTCCCCACCATTACCCAGTGTCATGTGCAAGAACTAGTAGTATAAACCAATTTTCTACTGTTGTGTGAAAGAACATACAACACAATGCCAAAATGGCATATTATGTTGATATGTTTATATTAACAGCTTTCAGTCTTTTCCATTTTGTAGCTGAACAACCAGTCACCAACAGCTAACCCTCTCAGGTGCCTTCTAGAAATCTTTTCAGCAGTCTTTTTTTTTACCATGCTCTAGTAAAGACACTACTGAGATCGCAAAATCCCACCTTCTACGTGGGTCTTTTCTATAGTGTTCACAACGATCAATGGCAAATAATTGAGCACACCTGGCTCATTAAACACCAGATGTTTACAGTTTTTTGTCAAAAAAATTAGTTTGACACTGCCAGTGAGGAGGAAGTTACCAAGCTTTACAGCAACTAGGGTTGTGATCCCTTAGACTTCAAGCCAATCTGATAGTTTAAATCCACATTTCAGCAAGCATCTCTCCTTCATCTGGACCCATCCTGCTGCCACACTAGCTGAGAGCTGCTCTCTCAGACATTCTTTTTCCTGTGCCTTTCTATAAGATTTTGTTGAGCTATTTATTCAGGAGTGAATAGTGTTTATCTATCAATTGCTTTGCAAGACCAAATGAGTCAGCCTTCTTCCCAACCACCAAATTAGCATTTTGAACCTGCTGAGCATCTCCTTATGGATGTGCCAAACTGACTGTTAGTAATTAAGGTACTCAGGTGAGATGAATAGTTTGCACAGCAAAGAAGAATTTTCATTAAACGTTATCAAAATACAGCATCTTAATGAGGAACTTATCCTTGTGTTGTATTTCCTCTGAGCCTGAGAGACTGGTAGCATGTTGCATTATGACAAGTCTTTCTACTGCAAATGAAATTAGATGAATGTCTTGAAAGTCTGTCTGATCATTCATTACTTTATCCTCTAGAATAATAGACAAACGACTATAATTTCTTTAAGATAAAAATGAAGCAAACACAGTCATGGTAAAACTGGTATTTATCTTTCTGACCTGAGGTCAGAAAGCAGAGAGAAAATTGGTTTTGAATAGAAACCAGGAAGTTCTCCTGACCTTGAAGTAATGGATCCATGAGATCTAAAAGTCATACCAAAGTCAAGATTTTTGCTTTGTTCTTTCAGGCTGTTATTATATTTTTCTTTTGTATTTATTTTATAGGCAAATATTTTTATCTCTATATCTTAGATGTGTGCTCAGAGAACCTAAACCTTATAGAATGACATTCCATCCTGATTTTTAAATGGTTTGACTTTTATTTAGTATTTGGTAGTATCATCAATTTATTATCCATAATCACAAAGGGCTTTCTATTGTATTTTTCAAAATATGAAAAACAGTATTAGTTCAAAGTACACATGAAATAAGCCAAAGTTTGTCAATATACATTTTCTTCGTTGAAACTGTGTATTATCAAATGGAAACACTAAAAGTTTTGTGAAGGATGAAAGGACATATTATAAGCCAGAAGGATGCCAAGCCACTGTATTGTTAGTTTGGGATGAAGTTTCAAGAAAGTCCATAAGGGAAGAGGAAAGGCTTGGGCTTCATGGTGCTGACAGTTCAGCAGAGGAGTATCTCCAACAGCTCCCTCCTTTCAGACAGTTATAGCAAGCTTCCTCTTATCCAGACTTTTCAACCCATTTCCTCTGTTGCTCCTCTTAAGTCTTGTTTTATAATCCTTTCACCACCTTCAGTTGCTTTCTCTACATACACTTAAGCAATTCAATATCCTTTTTGTGATGAGGTGCCCAACACTGAACACAGTATTTGAGGTCTCACAAGTGCCATATAGAAGGGGACAAAGATCATGAAGTCCACCCCCCTTTCCGTGGGTAGGGATATATACCCACAGAAAGATCAGGTTGCTCAAAACTCTGTCCAGTGACTATAAACACTTCTTATGATGGAGCATCCACACCTTCCCTGGACAACCTATTTCAGTGTTTCACTACTCTTGTGAAAAATTTCTTTCCTATATCCAATTTAAATCTATCTGCAGTTTAAACCCATTAATCTTATCCTGTCCAGGCCCTGGTAAAATGCCTTTCTTCATCTTTCTTATAAGTTCCCTTTATGTATTGAAAGGCTGCACTGAAGTCTCTACAGAGCTTTCTTTTTCCCAAGATAAACAACCCCAACATGGCTTCTCTTCATAGGAGAGGTGCTCCAGCCCTCTAATCATTTTTGTAGCCCTCCTCTGGATTTGTTCCCCTGTACCAACGCTACTGAGATGAACACAACTTTATTTGACTATTATTTACACAAAGATAATTTTCTTTGAATCATTGACAGCTGAAATAGTTGAGTCAAATCTATTGATACAAAACTAAGAAGAAACTATTTTTCCTGACACAAAGAAGAATTTTACCTAGAATTGGACCCTGGCTTGTCAGTGTTAGTGAGACTTCTGAAAGGGTGGAACCCCATGATGCCGTTTTCAAGCAGAGCTTTGGCTTTTATAGGGAAGTAACACATATCTGAAAACAGCCTTGCTGGACTTAACATTAGTGCTGCTGAGTTTCCAAAGGACTGATAGATATTAAAGGATACAAGGCTGGACTTGGCAATTAAGTTTCTGGCATATGTCACAAAAGCTATTTGAGACAGAAGGCAGAGGAAATAGCAAGAGGGCAGACTCTTCTCATTTCAGTGGACAGCCAAGTAGGGCAAACTCAGTCAGCAATCCAGAAGGGCATGTTTCTCTGAGTCACATATTCCAGCCCTACCCCTGACCAAATTGCCTTTAAGCCTCTTGAATCAAAATCTGCTTCTTTCACTGTTCAGGTTTTGAGAACAAGTGGAGATCTGAAGTCTCTTGTCTACCTTTTTTTTTTTAAGAACAAAATAATAAAAATAAGAACAGAAACCGACCCTCTCCCCTACCTCTGTTGGCTTTTTTTTTTTTTTTTTCTTAATCTTAGTTTTCAGTCTTTTCTAGGAAAAATGGTGTCATAGATATGGTTTGATTCAAACCAGCTGTAGAAGTTAATGATCATAAAAACTATCAATACAGACCTGTCTATCAGACACTGTTTAACTTGGATAACAGTATAATATTGATCGTTGTATTTGAATGTATTAAAACATTAGCATGGCCTACATGCACTTTGAGAGCACACTTAAACTGTTGTCTGTCAGCAATACCAACAGTTTACACTGAGTTTCTCATAAGACCACATTTTACACAAAACCTTGTTTATACTCACTTTTTGAAATATCAGTTGAAGGTTAATTAGAGGGCAGGCAATTTTCTCTAAATTTCTCTATTTAATATGTACTACCTTCTAAAACTTAATTAGCTTATTCACCTTTTTACATGCAAGAACTGATAAATAAGTGTTGCAAAGAAACCTATGCACAATGAGATGCAGTTTAGAAGACAGCTGCTTCCAGGGATACAACAGGAAAAGACCTTTAGGAAAACAACAACAAAAATGTAGTATTAATATTCTATATGATCGACTTTGGAGTAATCAAAATAAATAAACATTTCACATTCTCACAGTTATAAAAATAATAATTTAATTTGCATATCCTAAAAAGTGTCAGTAGGAGTTTCTTGCTTTGCCCTAGGTTTTCCCCACACTGGCCCTACCAGACTGTGTTGTCTACTATTACATGCTTTTGTTTTAAGGGAACGCCTAAAGCGGAAAAAGATAGACAACGCTGACCCATGCTCAATATGAAAAACATAATAATAAGTAGCCTTCTTTCCCAGAAAGCTTCTAACTTATTAGTGGAAGTCTTCATGACCCCAAAAGGAGCCCATCTGCAGCTCAGCACCTGGGCCCAAGCCCATTGCAAAACACTAAGAAATGGTTAAAAAAGAAAGAAAAACCATGCATACAAACCCCAAAATTTAATCAGTAAGTCAATCAATATTTATAACATGCAAATAGCTTCACAGGTCTGTTAACATACTCTAAAACTCTGGTTACATTTGCATATTCAAGTATTTGATTTTTACATACAAGCAGATTCCTAATTACTTTTCTTTTCACTCCAGATAATGTAAGCTAAAGTTTTCTATGAAATAAAACACAAAATAGTAACAATAAAATAATCATTATTATTCTTATATAGCAGGAATTTTTTTATTTAAAAAAAAAAAAAAAGGAAATGAATATTTAACAACTTCAGCAATCTAACAGAATATTCCCAAATGGTTCATAACTTAAAGCATAAACATTCATGTACACTGGAGCTTTAACTGCACATTTTATTTACTGCAGTAGTCTTAAAATCCTGCAGATTAGGGGTGTGGTTATTTTTTTTCTATGTCAATGGAGACATAGGAAAATGGAGAATTTTCTACTTTTTTAACGGAAAAGCCTCTGTGACTTTTATTATGACAAAATCTGTTGTGCTATAGGCACTTTTAAAAGGTTAGGTCATTCAGCTGAGGTACAAATCAGTGATGTGTGACTGTACTCAGTCAAGGAGCAGAAGCTGTGTGTGTCTCAGCACGGCTAACACCTACAACTTTTCAATTCTTGTCACTTCTTTGGTTCTTAACATGATGAAGTTGTATTTGCCAGAAGCTCAGTGTTGGGAGGTCCTCATGCAAAGCTCACTGTAGTACAATGGGAGCTTTCTTGTAATCCAGGATCTTACCAAAGACACAACGTCTGTGACAGGACACATTAGTTGGTACTGTTTCAACAGCAGCTTTTCTGTAGAAAGTCATTTCAGAAACTTTTCATGTTACTATGCAAAATTTAGGCTGCAAGGGTCATATAATACAACTTTCTTCTGAAAATGAGCCTACCTTTAAAATTAGACCTTATGTCTCAGGAGTTCATCCACCCTTCCTTTGGGCACCATCCCCATGCTCAGCTTCTCCCAGCGTGAGCAACTCTTCTTTGTGTTCAGTGGGGATTTTTCTTGCTGCAAGCTGTGAATTTTGGTTTTTGTCCTTGCCTTGCACACCCCTGAGAACTACCTGCCTCTGCATTCTCTGTAACACCTGCCAAGCTGGGTAACCAAAGGCTTCAGCTGGTCCCCGTGTCAGCCCTCCCTCCTCCAGGTGAGCACACTCCACTCCTACAGCCTCCTCTACTAACTCACTTGCACATCTCTGCGAACTGTCTTTGTGATTTTCTGCTGGACTTATTCCTTCAGCTTATCAACACCTCTCTTGTGTGAAGGGCTTAAAACAGGACATGGTATTTCTCATATGGCCTCACAGGTGTTGAGGAGAGGGAAATAACTTTCCCTTTGCTTGGTATCTATGATTTTCTTAGTATTCAGCTAAGTACCCCATACCCTCATGTAGGGGAACTTGGGGATAAAGAAGAAAAGTGCTGTTCCCTTCTTACGTTTCCCTTCCTCCTTTCCTCACCATTTCCATGTGCAAGATTTATAAGGAAAACATAAAATCATGAAATAGCCCAGTGTTTTCACAGATGGTTTGCAATCTGCATAAATGTACTGGACTGTTCCTCTGGGTCTGGCTGTCAGAGGTACTGGGCCTCTCTCGCCAGGTAGGTATGTTTAGGATAAGAGGATCAGCAACATACCCAGAAATTCTGAGCTCACTGTTCATGTGGGATGTCTAATGTTTGAATAGCTTTGTATAATGCAAACCAAAATGCCTCACTACTGTGTGTGTCCTTGAGTATAAATACAGCAAAATGAGTTTTCCTTTTCTCTTCAGCACTTGCCATAATGATTTGAAACATTTAACTAATCAGCTGTAGCAATTATTAGCTTGCAGCCAAACCATGATTTCTGACTCAGTGCTTCCACCAATACCACATCACTTACATCCCTGGGCTAATTATGCATCTGCTATATGCCCATAAAGCAGATAGGATAGGCCCAAGAAATTATTACAGTGATGTACTTTTGGAATAAATCATTCCAAGAATAGTTGGTATTATCTCCAATATCATGGAGATTAATGAAGTGATTTGTGAATCAGTAAATCCTTTGCTAAATGTTCCTGCTTACATCTACTGTGGGCTGAGCTTGGGCACGTCATCTCCTTGTTTTTCCTCCCAGAGAGTTGTAAGGATGAGCTATCACTTGCATAACTTTCCAAAGGAAAAATGCTCCATGTACCACATTATTAAACCTTGCTGCTGCTATAAAGAGTGCCTCTGGATCTTGTACTTATGTAGGATACGGAGACAGGAATGGATGTCTCTGTATCCTACACATACTGGGGCAAAATCCTTTGATCTTCCCTCCAAATAGGGAATTTAATATGATGCAGGAATACTTCAAAAATTTCCTGCTAGCAGACAGAAAGAAGAGAGAGAGAAATACATGGATACTTAGTTCTCTCTTTTTTTTTTTTTTCTTTCAATCTCCTTTCTGATGTTCTAACACAAGTCTTCCAGTTTCTCTCTTCCACTTGCTCTGTGTTTCTCTCTCCAAATTCAGACTTGTAACCTCTCATTTTTCTTTAGTGATGTTCTCTCTGTCACTTTTTTATCATTGAGTTTCTCACTCGGCTCCCTTGGTGTTTTTCTCTAAGACTTTTTGATGCACCGCTGAAAGCACAAAATCAAGAAGAACCCCTTAGAAGTTTTTCTCTGTTTGCTTCCAAAGTTACAAGTGTTTCTTTTGTATTTTTCCTTGTTGGAATTTTTGGTGTTGAATGCACGTGTCTTTAGTTTCTGTTTTGTCTTTTCTCCCCTTTTGCTTTAAATGTGGGTGAAAGTTTAAAATCACATTGTAGTTACTCATTGATGGTTTGTATGAGTATATATCTGGGGACAGGTTGTCAGTTATCCTGCCCTGAATCCTGATCCTCAGGTACATGAGTACACAGAATGAAAAGTGGAACTTAATTTTACAAGTGGGCAAGACATTACTCAAAACAATTATTGTGATAAATTTACTTGGGTTTTAAGAAGATAATCCAACTACACCATACATATATACAGACTTGACTGATTCCTGAAGGAACAATTAAAATCAGAATAGTAGCTGCTTGTCTATATAATGATGAGCTCTGAGCTCAAGTTCTGTTGAGTTAAAATTTCTTTGATGGCTACTAACCTCATCTCAGTTTTTAACAGAAGAAAAGAGCGCCCAAAGAGTATGAAAATGCTTTATCTACCATGTTTGACACATGCGCATTTTAGACAGTGTAAGTCATGTCTTGTTCTTAGTGTGGCTTATTATCTTCCAATTAATCCCTTCAATAAATTGCTTCACACTGAAAATGTCATCTCCTCATAAAGATGTTTGCTGTGACAGCTGTGCAAAGCATTTATTAAAATGTAGTGTGACACAATGTTTCCAATGTAAAAATAGAAAAATCCAAACCAGTATGGAACTTTCATGCTTTCTTTATGCATCCTACAAGTAAAGAGAATGATCATCTGTACATGAAATGTCTGGAATCATATTTTACTTGCAGAAATATCCTTTCATTTTGGAGGTCAATATTGTTTTGTGGTGTGAATGCCAAATGTGCAGAGCTCATTTAGTAGTGTCGTAAACCTTTTTATCAATGTTCAGTATGCTGACCCTGTGCAGCTAATAGCTCACACCTGGCAAATTTGAGTATATTAGTGAAATTTTAAGCATCCTCTTTAATCTAAAATAGGAATAAATGACCATTGGTGTGTCCAGCACTTATTTTCATGCAAAGCATAACTGAACACGTTTGTAGAACATTTATCACATCTTTAATTTTTTCCTAGTGAAAAATTATGATCTATACAGTGCTCAGTATATTATAGATATTAAAAGGAAATATTTTGTGTTACATTTTAAGTTATAGTCCTTTATGTAATTGGTGTATTCTTTTTTTTTTTCTTTTCACTGTCATAAAATGGCAGTTTCGCTGTTTCTAGAGAACTTGTCATTGGAAATCACAATATCATTTTGATACCTATTGTCTCTTTCTTTGCAGAAAAGAAGCCTCTGTTTCTTTCCCACTTTATGAAATGGGAAAATAAAGAGTTTCAGATTCTTACACTGCTCAAATAAACATAGCCTTATTAAAATCAACTAATGGATTATCTCTCCATCATCTTTAAATTTGCTCCTAGAGCAAAGCGGCCAGAATTCAAGTAAAAATCACAAGAATTTTTATTGTTTTTGAGTCTTCTTTCTTAGACAGCAAGAATTATTTTAATAGCCTTACTCTTGCAAGAGGTTTGGACTGGAAAAGGTAGATAAACAAATATGATGTACAAGAAACAATTATCCCTGATTATAAAATTCATTTGTAATTTGCATTCAACCTCACTGCACTCAGATCATTGTAGGAAAGTCAGAAAAACATTAATCCATTAAGATAATGATGAGTTTGTAACCATACCACAATTCTTTGGCTGCTCTTCAACTGCTGTGGCTTATATCTGTGCCACTGCAGTCCAGGTGCCCATCCCACCATCCACTGGCAGAGCAGATTGCTCCATAGAGTCCCAGTGCTTCTTGTCAGAGCCTCTCTAATCCTCTGATTTTGAATGTTTTTCAGCTTGTTAGGAAAGGGAATGAATTTCTCAAGACTGAAATTCACAGCACAGATAACCTCAGTTTGTAGAGCACATGCATGTAATTTTCCAAGGTTGTCAGAATGCTGGCATTTCTCCTTGCTTTGAGCAGTAAGGCACAAATATGATGACTGGACTTTTCACCAGATACCAGAGGCCTTTTTCTAGTTACTGGAGTACTGGGAGCAGTACTGTCTTTGCCACTGTTCACCTGAGGACCTTCCAAATCCCTTTGGAAGTCCAAGTGTCTGGATCACACTCTCCTTTAGGAGTGCACAAGGAAGGAGGAAAATGAACACAGATGCCCAGGGTTTACAGTGGTGGAATCAGAGGGCAACAGGGCTAGAACAGGTCTTATCAAGACATCCAGCCCTTCATAGTAGTCCTAGGCAGAATCAGCCATGTCTATGACAGATGGCATTTACTTACTCCAGTTCTGAAGACTCTTGCTTCCTCAGGCAGTCAATTCAAAAACCTCGCAGTCCTACTGGTAAAAGGATTTACCAACCTGAATCTTCCCTGTTGCTGTTTCAGATGATTATTTCCACAGTGGACTTGGAAAACACATTATTCGTTTTTGTTTTACAGCCACAATCTTCTCTTCTGTGGAACAGATGACTGAGATTTGTTCATTATTTTCTCATAGGTCTTGCTGTCAGAAATCTTTCTTCTATCTCTTCTCTGAGTTGTATCCACATCTCAGAAGGTGCCTCCCAGAACTGAACACAGTCCATTGAGGGATGAGTTCATCACGTCAGATATGCTTGCCCACTCTGGGATGAAAACCTGATTTCACAACAGCTTCTCATTAGTCCTTTGTGCTGATGGATGTATGGGGTGAGAGCAGATGAACTGCTTCTACAGAACTGTTCTCTTGCCAGTTTTTCCACACTGAGTTTGAGTACCTGCTTGTTTCTGCTGATATTTACCACTATGTGTTTGTCTCTATTGAACTGTACCCCCTCTTTCTTCAGATTACTTTTCTGTGATCACTTTGACTTAGCTTATAGTCTCTTAAAAAGTGAAATTCCAGTGAATGCAGATAATTCAAAAAATCAAAAACTTCATGAAAAGGCTTCCTCACCCCTTCTGTTGTATGGCCTCTCTGCATTTATTCTGGTAAGGTTCCCCCTGCTTCATCAGGCCCTTGTAACAGTTTCTCTCCATCTGAGCTGATAGAAATTAGTGAAGAAAAGAGCAGACCTCTTTAAGTCCTTCAGTCTGCTTTGCTCCATGATCCCAGATCTGTACCAGCAGGTCACGGTATACAGTGACCTTGTAGCCAGGCAATAGATAAATTGAAATTTCCATGTGAGCCAACTGAGTGCTTACACCCATGTTTCTTACTTTTTGTGACAAGAGCAATTTAGAACAATTACGTTCTTAAATATATATATATTACTAGCCATGAGATTACAATCAAGACCAGTCCAATATGAACATTAAAATAAAACAAAGATACTCAAAACTCACCATTGAAACAAGATTTGCACTCTCCTGCAGATATGCAGGTTAAAATCCCCCAAATCAAGCGGAATTTCTGAGGTGCAGATAGGAAACCTCAAGTCATCGTAAGTCCTAAATCACTTGGGCATTTCTGGAAAACCATCCAGGATTTTAGCAGTGCTTCAGTAGAGGTGTTTTTTGGTGACAGTCGGCAAAAAGAATCATTACAAAGATGGATTACTAGTGGTGAGCAATGAGACTTATCCTGAAGAAAATGTGCTTGTTTCACACAAAATCTTCACTCATAAAAGGGTTTTTCCAGACATGGATTTGTCCCTCCAGCCAAACATTATAACACAGGCTCACTGTGTTAGCACAAAAGTGCAGCTGTGTGGTGCAGCAGATGTAGGAGAATACATTCTACTTGATCACAGTTACTTAAACATTTAGCCACGTCAAGTGCAAATCCAAAACACGTTTAGAGCTGATCATACCAGTAGCTAGATACCAACTTTAAAAAGCCAGCCTTTTGATAGCTCTGGAGTTAGAACATGGGCGGTAGCTTATGTTCTCTACAAACTGCAGACCTAGAAACATTTGCACAGCAGTGAGCACTTGACAGTCCCTCAGAGGTGCACGCAGAGTGAAGAATCCAAGTTACAATGCTTTATGAACTCGGAATACAGACAGGTAATAGGGTATGAAATTGCCATTTTTGCCTTGTCGTTTTTCAGAACAGAAAAGGCCAGCTGGGGAAGTGATCTTAGAGAAACAGAATTAAGAGTAATTTATAGCTAGTGGGAGAAAGTGTTTATAGTGATTCACTGTTCCATCTCAGTGTGTGCTTAATGTTACGAGACAGTTTGTTACAGCTTTGTTGTTCCCCAGGTGAGCATAAACACATTTTAATTGAGACAAATGGGGAAAAAATTGTACAAGAATGCTGTTAGCTAAGCACTGTACAGCACAGGGTGTATTGACACAATGCTTCTCTTCTCCCTCCTACCCAAAGGGTTGTAACAACAGAAACTTAATAGCAAGAGTCAGCACATTTCAGGGGCTTGTTTTTCTGCCTGTTGCTCGGACTTGCTAATGGCATCTGTGCTCATTTGTACATGTAGTGTCACTTGATGCCTGGACCAACAGGTATGTGTATAAAACAGAGTAGCACACGTTTTAAAAGTTTCACAGAGATCTCTGGTCCATATGCTCTCAAAATTTCTCTGGCACAGCTGCTGGGCTTGCATGTATTAATGTTGAATTGTTTTGAAACTAGCTGGTGTATTTTGAAGGCTGCAGTATTACACCCACCAACACTGCTGCCAGCAGAATTCACATAGCATTAAGTGAAGAAAAAGCCGATCTTTTACTGTTTTCCAGATTCAGCTTGTGATTTCTGACTGATGTTTGTGTTACAATGATTTGAATGTATCAGACAATGCACATCACATGGTGTTTGAGTCAAGTCCATGACACCAAATGCTTTAATTACATAGAACATAAATTTACACAGTCTTGAAATTATTTCTGCAATGACTGCAGATTTTACATGAACAATATAAGTCAGGGAATTATTACATGGAAAGAAAAGGGAAGTGCTCCATAGATGATGTTGATCAATACTATCAAAATCCTCTGCACACCTCCTGCAGATATACACACCGTTGCACCATTGCACCATAAGCTAAGCCATCTATTTCCCATATCCTACAGTCAGCCATACAGTAACAGCTCTGTACTTTTTTTCATTACCAGAATACAATACTTGGCAAAGAGCCATGGAAAGTAAACTGCTGGCTGAGAAAAGAGGGTCTCTCCCATCTCTGATATAAACCAGTAGCAGAAGCAGAAGACTAGCCAGGCTGGCATGAGATAACACAATTCTTGCACATCTTCCAGACTTCTCATAGTCTCCTCCATGTCATGTGGGCTTTTAAATATACTCCAACTTTTCTGCATCTCCTTTACTCTGCCATTACTGCTGGAACTGCAAAAGCTTACATGCTCCCAGACACACTTCTGCAACCTCAGCTCAGACCTGCCTACAAGAGCTAGCAGAATAGATGGAAACATGATGAACAAAACTTTACAGTGGGACAGTGTGGCAGAAAAATATCAGTCACCACTGAAAGAGAAATCAGCTGGTGGAGGTGCTGAAAATGTTGGATTCAGCTGAAGTCAATGGGGGATAAGGGGTTAGTTCATTTTCCTGCTTTGAACTCTGGTCCAGCGCCTTGCTGAGTTTGATCCCTGCTGGGTCCCTGCTTGCTGCCACTAAATATCTGCTAGTTCACTCCTCAGCTCCCCCTGGTGTGCTTTAATGCTATGTGGTTTAGCCTACACGCTTTACAGCCACATAACTTTATAAACATAGATTGCTTGGTAATGGGGAATATCCTCAGTCTGAAGGGTAAAATGTTGTGGAATGGGAAAGGGTGTGGGGAGGAACCCTGTTTCTGTCTCCCAGGTGTTACAATAGCACTGGCCTTCTTTCAGCTGTGTCCAGAATAAGGGGACCTGCAGAGTGTAAGGAGCAGAATCACTGGTAAGATCCATGATGATTCTGTAGACAAAACACTGGTCAAGTAACCAGTAGCCTGGATTTTCCCATAGATGCCACCCATGAATCTGGTTCTCTCCCCCCATTTCTTCATCTGTTAAAAGGAAGAATGATACTCACTTTATCTGAATTCTACAGAGGAAAAAATCTGATCAAAATACAAGTAAGAAATGGTCAAAAAAGTGTCTGGAAAGCTTAACCAAGTGGTGTCAAACTTCTGAAATGGTTTGAGTCTCATTTCCTACTCCAGTTCAAATGATATCCTCTTTTTGTCACAACATGCTGTTTCAGTCTATTTAAAATCCTAGTTCTGCAAACATTACATCATGTGCTAATCCTTTTCTCTTAATACTAAAATCTGTTTTGAAATCCAAGTTGCCTATCTCCAGTTGTGCAATATTTTGTTATTTGAACCCTTCCTGAGCAAAGAGCACAAAGAGCAAAAACAATTGCCCTGAATGAAAAAAAAAAAAAAAAAAAAAAAAAAAAAAAAAAGAAAAACTTTAAGGCAGATTTAATCTTCAATCTGTTAACACAATAGTATAAGCAGAAACAATGGGTTGAAGCACTGTGATGGGGAGTCGACAAGGGGGCTCTTGCACAGACCACTGGAGAAGGGTTTGCTATTGCAAATGCCTGGAGGCATTCAGATTTGCAGCAGGTTGGACAGAAAAGCTCTACATCCATTTCCAGTTGTAGTTTGGCTACTGAACACTGCTCCAGCATGCATTGATTTTTCATACATGCATCTGAAAGCATTATTTCTGCCTTTTTTTTATTATTATTTTTCTGTGTTTTTACACAATTTGACTGAGAAAGGAGGAGTTCATTCAAGGAGAGGAGAATCTTCATTGAGAAAACAGTGGTGGATTAATAAACTTGAGGGGGGTGGGGACTGATCTCATTAAGAAGCAATTTGTGCTCTGAGAGTTTTATTGTTGCTGTGCTACAATCCAGAGAAGAGCTGAAAGGGCTCAGAAGTGACGACAATATCAATAGAGGTTTCATAGAGAATTGCCTGTAAAGTAAAGTACAGTACGGTACAGTAAAGTAAAGTAAAGTAAAAGTAAATTAATTTTTCCTGCTGCTTTCAAAAGCTGTGATATATTTCTGCCAGCTCTGAAGGGCTGACAGCTCCCTGCAAAGCTGGAGGGAAGTGTAAATTACCTGCACTTCCACAAGCACACGGGGGAAATCAGAGTTTTAGAAATCAGTGTTTTTTATTGCCAGTCAATCTCCCCTTTGTTTGCCAGAGTGGATCAATATGATCGATATGTGAGCTAGCCATCTGAGAGCACAGAGGAAAAGCAGCGTGAAGCAGAAAACCTGGGAGCTTTACAAATCATTCTCTCTTTACCTCCCGCTGTTGTCTCCACCCTCGCTATGTTGTGACTCCTCCTGGAAAGCAGTGATGCTGAAATCTGCCAGGGGTGGATCAGCTCAGTCCCGTGCAGTGCTTCTGCCAGCTGGCAGTGCAGAAAAGCTCTGCTTTCCCTGCCTCCTCATCCCCCTCTGCAGGGTGGAAACCTCCACATGCTGTGTTTTCATGAAAGCCTCAGACCAGCTATGAGAGCACAGCTTTCTAACCTGTGTGTGAGCTGGAGTCTGGGAAGGATTCACCTGTCTGGTAACTGAATTTACAAAGGCTCAAAGTCCAGGTGCTTTCAGGTGAGTGGAGGACAGGACAGCAATGGGACTGTGACTACATGGAGAATGTGCCCTGGGGCTACAGCTCATCCACGCTCTGCTCCACTTCCCCCATTTCAGGGTACCATGGAGAACATGTGCTGAGATCAAGTGCCGGGCAGGAGCAGCAGTGGGCTAATGAAGATGGAGAATGACACAGGGGATGAGCAGAACCACACTGGGCTGCCGCTGTCAAGCCAGGAGATCATTACAGCTGAATACCAAGTGGTTACCATTCTCTTGGTCCTCCTCATTTGTGGACTGGGCATCGTGGGCAACATCATGGTGGTTTTGGTGGTCCTCAGAACCAAACACATGAGAACTCCCACTAACTGCTACCTGGTGAGTCTGGCTGTGGCAGATCTCATGGTGCTTGTGGCTGCAGGACTGCCCAATATCACAGAAAGTCTGTACAGATCCTGGGTATATGGCTACGTGGGGTGTCTCTGCATCACTTATCTCCAGTACCTAGGGATCAATGCTTCTTCTTTTTCCATCACTGCTTTCACTGTTGAGAGATACATAGCTATCTGCCACCCAATCAAAGCTCAGTTCCTATGCACTTTTTCAAGAGCCAAAAAGATCATTATTTTTGTCTGGGCTTTCACCTCCATATACTGTATGCTGTGGTTTTTCCTGCTAGACCTCAATACAGTAGTCTACAAAGACACTACTGTTGTGTCTTGTGGCTACAAGGTGTCCAGGAGCTATTACTCTCCTATCTACATGATGGACTTTGGTATATTTTATGTTTTGCCAATGGTATTGGCAACTGTCCTCTATGGTCTGATTGCTAGAATACTGTTCCTGAACCCCATCCCTTCGGACCCAAAAGAACACTCTAAAGCATGGAGGAATGACGTGGCTCACCAAAACAAGCCTGTGAATTCCAAGACGACTAACAGGAGTTTCAATAGCACTATTGCTTCTAGAAAGCAGGTAGGAACATCAGTTTGGAATGGCTTTCTGAAACCTAAAACAACTTCTTTTAGAGCTCACTAGTCTAAATATGTGGGAGTAAAACATATTCTCTCTTTTGCTATGTTGTCAAGCTGAAATTTATATTCTGATATTTATATACATACGTATAAATGTGTATTTTTCTTGCCTGTTCATTATTACTTACTGCTAGGACTAGAAAACAATTTGTATTTTATTTCCTGTACTAAAAAAAAAAAAAAAAAAATCAGGAAGTGTCAAAAAAAAATAAAATATCAAATATATAAAGTGACTCTTAAGTTACTTTTGAGATTTGAGAAGAAGGAACTAGTCTGGCAGTTTAGGAGACTTGAGTTTAATCCTAGTTCAGGCATTGTGTGGCTCTGGAAACGTAGCCGAGTTCTTACTTTTCCTGTCTCTAATGCCCCTGCAAAAAGCCTACTCAAACAAGTCTGTGTATAAAAATGCCTTGTAAATACTAAGCATCTGTTCTGTTCATTCTCAGAAAGTTTTCTGGGTTTTTGTTTGTTTGTTTTTTTCTGATGGCTCAAAACTGAGGCATAGGTTTGACTAGTTTCTTTGCATATCATTAAATATATGTGTGCGTACGTAGCTAAAATATAGTTAGTAGAATGATTTATGGCTATTTGCAATGAAGCTTACTACCTCACACTCACACAGCACTCAGCACAGTTGGGTCCAGTACCGACAAATTCAGGAGCATCACTTTGTGGACAGGTCTCAGGCACAGGCTCCAGCTGTGTCCTGAAGCTTGATGTGGGCATGAAGGAGCGTGGCTCTGCACTGAGCAGCCTGGCTCAAACCCCTTGGCAGCTGCTGCAATGATCTGTACAGGGGCCACTTCATCAGGCAAGATGCTTCTACCTCCTGCACTGTACAATTCCCTCGGGAAGCAAAGTTGAACTGTGCACCTTTTCAAACAAGCTGAGTGCACACCCAGCTGATAAGTTGAGTTTTATGTTCTTATTATTTTACAACAGTTGCTAATGTTTTATGAGATAGATGGTTTCCCAGTATTGGAACCATGCCTTGAAATGCACAATTGAAACACATGGGCTAGGTTATAATTAATTATGTCTCCAATTATAGTTAATATTCAGATTAGAAGTCTAATTTTGTTTTCCTTTATCCATTAATTAGTAGGAGAAAAAGATAATACACTTTTAAAGTTCTTAATATCATTTCAGCATGCATACTTGGTAACTTATGCTTAGCATCATTTGAAAAGCACACAAGTTTTTTAAATTAAGCTTTTCAGACAGTGGATGCTGTTATATTACAAAATCAGGAAGTGACGATTATAGTGTAATGCCTTTTCTTTTTGTCTCTTATGAAGACAACAAGATGTTTTCTAAAATCCTAAATAGCCTGGTGGATTAGACTTGCATCATTATGAGTAAAGCTGGCATTTTTGCATGGTACAATCTAGGAAGCAAAGCAAGGATAGTGAGGCAGTTTTAGTAACATTTGTATAATAGCAGCTTACAAAATATATCCCGTAATGTAAAATGGAAAAACACAAGTCCATATTCAAATAATCTAAAATCTCAAAAACTACTAAGACATGAAATAAGAAGAAAGACATGTAGAGCTGACAGTCAGTATATGACTTCTGCCCTCCTGTGAAGTTGTATAAGTGCCTTCTTCTAGGGTGATAGAGTTGCATATGATATCCATCCTGTGATCTGGAGAGAAAGTGGCTGAAAATGTGGTGTACAGGAACATTTCAACACAACATAATCAGCCCATGATCCAGTGGTGGGTTGGCTCCAGACGGCAGCCAAGCCCCAACCCAGCTGCTCAGTTACTCCCCCTGCAGAAAAAAAAAAAAAAGGGGGGGGGGAGAAAATGGAAAGAACAGGAGTGAGAGTCCTCATGGGTTGGGATAAAGACAGGGAGAGCACTTACCAGTTGTGGGCAGAAAAGACCATACTTGGGAAAAGTTAACTTAATCTACTGCCAGTTTATGTCCCTTTGTTATAACCCCAAGTTACACTCAGTCCCTCAGTGGTGCCCTGGCATGAGGCCACTGGAGCCAGATGGAACTGGCTGGAACTGGCTGGAGCCAGCTGGAGCTGGCTAGAACCAGCTAAAGCCACCTGTGTCTGTAATGGGGCAGCCCTGGCCTCTCCTCACAAAGATCCCTGCAGTCCCTGACCTGCACCTGGGCATGGATACCAACTGCAGCTCCATTGCATTGTTACAATTAATTATTATCAGTAACCAGCTATGAGATTGCCTTTGTATGATATAGAATGATGGGAGGTTAGATAGGTGTCCTCAGCCTTCGTGCAGGCTTAAGCCAATGATTTTCATAACCATTTTTGATAATGATTAATCCAATATAGCAGTAGATGAATTAATTTACCTACTTAGTCTGGTGTGGGTTGCTTAACTAACATGGATTTAGATTGACCTGGACTGCCAGGTCATATCACTTTATCTAATTTTCTTCTTGTTACCTCATCTATGTTTTGAAAATCTTCCTTTGTTAAAAATGGTCAAAAATTGCTATGTAGCTGTAAAAGAAAAGGCTTTATCCCCTACCTTGTCATACAGTAGATGCATTTCAGTTGAAGAGGACTTCCTAAAGCTGTTTCAAACTCATGGCAGAAATAGATCTTGTCATCCTGTTGTTTTTTAGACATTTTTTAACTTATATTATTGTGTTAGCATTTAGCGTGTACTGTCAACTTTGTGTTTTGATGTCAGCTTCCAAAAATTAATGTCAAGCTTCTATATACATTCAATACTTTTTACTGTGAGTCATACAGATATGTAATTTCATTTGTTTTCTTCAAAAAAAATGGTAGTCCATCACTTAGGTTTCTGGTATGAGTGTTAGCTCAAAGTTAGAAGCTGACTAATTAAAAATGTGAGGAGTAACTTGGAAATCACCCTAAATTCCACACCCAGGATGCTTCTTCACACTTGACACCAAAGGAAAATAACAGGGCAAGAGAGGAACAACCCTTGTGTGGGATCTAGAATAGCTGCACGCTCAAGGAGCAAATACAGAGTAAAATAATTTTCACACAACTGTGGATGACAGCTACCTGGGCTGAAGCTGGGGGGTTGTATGGAAGATCAACAATGAGGTAAACAGGAATGAGGGAGGCGGCTACTGCAGAAGGATGGATGGACCATGCTCAGTATTGTTAGAACAAATATTTCCAATTTCTAATGTAACCAGACACAATGCAACAAATGAAGGGGAAAAAAAGAGGTCAGGTGGTCAGGAACTTTGTTTTATATTATTCTATGATTTAGAAAGAAGTCCAGAAATTTATTTTAGAATGGTGAGTCAAGCCTATTTTAACATATTTTTCCTCAGAGATCTCTAGGGATGAGCTCAGAATGAATGAGCTCAGACTATCTACATCTATATCTACAATGAATGAAAATCAGCTCTTCCAGGTAAAAAGTGATAATGTGCTTACTCATTCCATTCCCTGCTTGCACCATCTCACCCACATGATTTAAAAGTCACTGAACTATATGAGTTCAAGGAAATACTTAATTCATTTGAATGTTTGAAAAGCTGACAAAAACAAAATATATTCACTAATTGATCAATACACTCATATCAATAGCTACTGAAGGACAAAGTCTCCAAAGTACTACTCAGGGTCCCCTGAAGAGTTGTTCACTCAAAACACTTCAAGACAAAACTTAACAGGGAAGACAAACAAAAAACATGTATTAAAAATCAGTCCTTTAAATAAAAAAATCAAAAGGGAGGGAAAGGCACAAAATACGTATTTTTCTCATAAAATACCTCTAGTTCCAATACATTTTTTTCTTTCACAAAACAGCATACATTACTGCTGATATTGAACAAAAACCTAAATTGGGAGTTATTTATTTAAACTGCAGCTGAAGTTCTGCCAGGGAAAGAAGCACCAACAAATACTTATAGAACATGTCAAACTCTATTCTTGTATCCACTTGTGAAGAGCTAAATCAACCCTATTTGTGCATTATTTATCCTTTTTTTACAGAACTGTACAGGATAGCAGGATTTGATAAACCAATTTAAAAAGTTTTCAAAAATAAAACGACTCTTATTTGATAGCGAGGCATTCCTTCTTACATTGGAGTCCATTTCCAATTGACTTTGTATTTTCCATCAGCCTTTCTGTGTCCCAGAAGGAGCAGTTCATTCTACCTCTTCTTTGTCAGAAGCTAAATACTCCGCTCCTTATGGAAAACAATGAGTCATTTATCACCATTGCAGAGCTTTTGCAGCCACTACAAGTCAGTAGGCAACACCTGACTGTATCCTGAGGGAAGATCTCTGCCAGAAAAAGGTGCAGCATTGATATGTTCAATTTTCAGAGGGGAATTAGTACGTGCTTAGTGCTACATGGCATCAAATATTGTTAAGCTTGTTTTTAGTACTGAAATATGCAGGTAAAACTTCAAGAATGTGATTAGTTTGTTACTTAAAGAAACATCTTATGACTGTGTTGAGCGGGGTTTAAGCTGTGCTCTGCAAAGGAAATAACCTTGCTAGACTGAAATTCATATAGAGTTGAATATTGGGTCCTTATGTGGGAAAGCATTGGACTGCCAATAGAGGAGTTTCAGTGATGAAGAAACAGTGACGTAATGTTTTCTGCAACAGAAAAATAGGAGAAAATGAAAAGGTGACTGAGAGTAAGGTGAGACCTCTCTGACCAAAAAAGAAACTACATAGAATATTTTTGCTGAGTGATTTTCACAATCTGAACCTGAGAAAACAGGATGAAATAGTCCTGGTGTACATATTTCCTCAAGTTAAACAGGAAAGCAAATTTTTCAAACATTTTTCACTTAAGCTCACTTCACAGTAGCTGAAACTTCAAAGCGTAGCAGAGGAAAGATCAATATGATTAGAAGATGATATCTTGACAAAGAGTTATCTCTTAAGGCGAGATAGTTCAAAGTCCCTTTTACTTTACTGAGAACCAAAGAAGGGGCTTCATTGCAAATTCAATGTTAAGATTTATTTAACAGCTATATGATCATGTGGACAGATGATCACAAGTCTCAGGAAAGTGAATTGAAGTTCATTCCTAGTCACTCACTAGAAAATACAGACTATGAATTTGGGGGGTGTCCAATTAAACATATAATTCAAATGTGTAAAGTAGCCTGGTCCTCCTGAAGCACTGTGAAAATGTAATGCCATAAGACTAAGGTAAGCACTGCCTTTAGTGGCAACAAAGATTAAAGGTGGATATTTCAAGTAATTTTATAAGCAATTGGCAGTATAACATCCTGGTCTATTTCATCGGTAAGCAATTCTTCACTGATTTCAAACGACCAATATTTTAATGGCATTATTCTTTAAGCTGTTTCATAGTCTCTAACAAGGTCCCACAGCCTGTAGATATAGGCACAACTTCTCAATAGTCCAGAGGAAAAAAAAAAAAAAAAAAAAAAAGGTTAAGATTTCACCACAACAACCAACATAAACCTGCCCAAGAAAGAAACATTCCTACCTCTGCTTCCTGTTAGCTATGTACTTCATAAGAGGCTTCTACAGACTTTTCCTTTAGACTTTGAGAAGTCTTATTTCTCAAAAAGCAAAGGAGCTGGAGCAATTTTTAGTGTAGTTTTTCCTTTAATAGTCTTTAAAATGCCATGAAGCAACTGCAAAGGCAACAGCAATAGTTAAATCTCTGATTTTTCAGGTATGCATATGATGGCTTCAGCCTACCAATTTGTGTCTTTGTTATTCCGAAATAGCCTGTTATTGGTACTTACAAACCATACATATTGTTAAATCTTCCAGAAAACTCATTCACAGAGTGTATCCTAATCAAAATGAGTAACAATTGAGGAATCTTATTAACTGCAGTCACAGGCATTGATAGCATGTAAATAGTAATGTGTGTGCCTAAATTCAATCTGGAAAATACACAAGTGCCTGTACCTAGGGTTTGACCATATAGTCCATTACTGAAAATTGCAGAGAAACTAAATTCAATATAGTCAGCTCATTGCCTTTATCAAGAAGTTCATATTCAACTTATATTTATATTCACACACCTATTATGGCTTCATCTTTACACATGCCTGAAATTCAAGATAGTAATAGTTTAATCTTTAATCATAGCCATCCTTTTCATAATCTTTGCACCAGCGTAAAAAGTAGCCCTGATTAACTCATTCCAACGGGCAGGTGGAATAAACAGGTCTTGCAGTATAACACACGCACGACACCAAATCCAGGTGTTGTAGGAGCTGAATGTTTACAGCAGCCTCACTGAGTTCATGCTCCATTGTAAGTGTCTCCCATGGCATGTGTTTGAGAGCATTCTCAAGTCTGCATTCTGGAAAGACATCAAAATATCAGCAAGAATGAAAGTTTCCCTGTAAATGCATATGAGAGAAGATAGATGAGCTACTGAGATATATTTGTACTTGTAAATGTGTTTTTTGATATGGCTCTGAATAAATTATGAGTGTTGTGGAGCAGAAGACAAAAAAAGCCAAACTTTTTCGGTTTATTTATTTAAAAACAATTATGCACATGGCTGTAAGTGTCAAAATAAACACTTTTTTTTTTTTTTCCATGCACAGCACTACCACAATTTCAATAACTTTAAGCATCCTTTGTTTGCAGAAATAAAAGATAATGGTCCTTATTTGGACTTCAGAAGGTTTAGCAGCTTATTTTAAAGTTGCCATTTAGGAAAATGAATTCAGAAAAAAAAAAAAAAAAAATCTTTAAGGAAAAGCTGAAGGACAACTCCAGTTTCCCTCCTCTAAAATTCAGTGCCACTGTACATTCTATTCATTCCGTTCACAAGCCTTTTATTAAAAAGATGAGAGATAAAGAAAAATTTTATTTCATGAATAGAAAATGTGTTATTCAAAGTATATCAGAGAAGATTTCTCAAGTAAACTGCTTTTCTAGCAGCTAAACAACCATACATTATTTGGCTGATTTGGCTCCATGATTGATTAAAAACTGTGTATTATCCTCCAGTGAAACTCCTATCTATTTGGATGTACTATATGATGAACTTCTCTCTAGAAAAAACTTCTCTGTTCACTCACAGCAGAGCAGGCATGGATTCCAGCTAGCAGTGAAAGATAAAGTTTTGTATGGCTACATGAAACCTCAATCATATCACTTAGTTTCACTTGCAGTTTTATTATATCAAAACTTTACATTAATTTATTTAATCCTTTTCTTCACTGTGCAACTTCCAATTCTTATTTTGGATTACAAAACCACAGACTGGCATATAAAATCTCTGCATTGCAGTGAGCACCACCAAGCATGAGAAAGGGATATCAATGAACACAGCCAAGTACAAGAACAGGAGATACTATTGCATGCTTTTAAAATACCAGTGATTATATTGCACAGTGACTTAGTAAGTACAACTATGACTTTTACCTACCAATGTAAGAAAGGCTAACAGTCAAAGGAGAAGGAAGCAACTACCAAACAGCGGATACCATTGTAATGAAAATGTCTTCTAGAAGCACTCCCTTAGAATGACAAGGTTTTAGAACAGGAAGGAAAGGAGGAAAAAAAAATAATTCAGAATTAAAATATTGGGGATCTGATTAAATAAATAAATAAATAAATAAAGCATTTTAAAAGTTTTTTTTTGTTGGTTTTTTTTTTGTTGTTTGTTTGTTTTCAAAACATTATCAGAAACAATAGATTAGATTTGAAGAGTGGTTGCATGCAGCCAGGAGCATATTCAATCTCAAACACTTTGCTATCATCCAAAGTAGACTTGAAATTTGGACTAAAATTGATTTGTCTCAAAGCTTTTTAATTGTGTTTTCAATTTCCTCAACTGAGAATAATTTGTACTCTGAGTATAGAATATGCAGTGCATACTGCAAAGAGCAATCAGTGAACGTTTGTCTTCACCTGAGTAATTAGTGGGCACGTTAGTGTTCTGCAGACTGATCTAAAGGCCTTTACCTCTGCTTTCAGAGAGTTTTGATGTATGGTTAGATAGAATAGGTATTAAAAAGAATGTTCTTTAAAAATTTACCCCCTTTATGTTAATGTCCCACTCCACTGACAAAATAATTAGCCCCTCCAAAAAGAACATTTAGTTATGTTTCATATGAAGTGATTTGAAAAATGTTATGACAAGACAATGTCTTCTCTGGCATAAAGCTTGACAGTGCCAAGCTACCTTGGCTCTTTTAAAGACACTCAAACCTGTAGACTGAATCAATCTCAGCTCAGGGCACTTTCTGCTGTGGCTATGATATTTTTAATCTGGTAATAAGAACCAGTTCTAAAATATTGTAAAGTCAGTAAGCTGAGTACAGACTAGTGATGTTAGATAGAAGAAAAATGGATGTAAAGTCACAAGTACAAATAAAGTTAGCTAACAGTTTGTACAGTACATACGTGAAGCACAAAGACCTATATGGTCTTTCTGCCATACAGGACTTGAAGGGTAACAGCCTTTTTTCCATTGAGGTACTGTATCATTTACATGACTTAAAATTTTATGAGTGAATATCTTTCTGTTTCCTGATAATAACTATGATCAATTTGCTTCTAGTACAACCTGGGATCGAAACTGACAGCTGCGTCATTGTAAATGATTCTCTGAGCAATTGTTCTTTAAAGATATACTCAGAAGAAATTTAAATTGCCACTGATCAGTGGGCATTGTAACAAAGTCCCCTGCTGAGCTTCTGGTAGCAAAGCATCCTGATGCCTGTGTAGACATTACCCACACTTCTTCTGAATGCCAGAGCTGTTGCAACACATCTGTTAATTGGACTCACTCCCATTGTTAATCCAAGCTCTACAAAGGGTTACTTTCTTCCTTTATAATCATTCCATGATGAATGATTATTCTCAGTTGAATGGATTTGCTCAGTTTCGAGCTGCACGCTGGGGCCAAACTGAAGGAAGGAAAGGAAGGAGATAAGGAGTCCCCAGTCTTTGTGAGCCAGAGCAGGTCAGCACTGAATAACCTCGCTCCTTGCAGCCCTGCTCAAAGTACTATTCCTTCTAGAAATGAGTCAGAGATAAGGAAAAATCATCTTTTAGCTACTTGAGACATTCACATTTGTGATTTGCTCTGTTCCGGTGATGGCTTTTGCACAGCAAACAAGAAAAGCTACGCAGAAGTCATGAAAAGATGTATTGGTCAAGTGAGAAAACAGGGAGATAAAATTCCTCAGTCTGATTTTTGGCTCCTACTGAACACTGATGTAGAGGTGTGAAGTGGGGGTGAAGGGAGGAGAACTGTAGAATCAAGCTGTAATTTTTGAATATGTGCATTTAAAGATAGATAGATACATATGTAGAGTAAGTTGTCTCTTCATCCCATTCTGTATTGTAACAAAAAACAACAAAATTGGTAATATTAGTATGTGTCTTTATAGATAGAAAAAAAAACAATCATACTTTAGATAATGAGATTGTATGTTTTCTATATAATGAACTATCTGATCAGAAAATAAAATATATAGTATAACTTCAAACAAAAGAACCATAACTAAACCTAACATCTCTATGTAGGTGATTTTAGTGGAGTTATCTGTCTCCCATGGGCATCAGTTGAAACTCATCACTAATTGAACTACATCTATTGGTTCTACAAGCAATGACATTATAACCCATACAGCCAGCATGTATTCTGTGGCTAAAGAGGTTGCTACTTCATTGAAGTATAACTTCAGGTACCCAAGGTAGAATAAAGTATAATATGACTGAAGCAAAGGTAAAAAGAAGTTCTTCAAGCTACTCTGTCAATAGATAGCAACATTTTTATGTCAAGAAGAAAGGCAAATAGTAACATATATATTATTATAATAATAAAAAAGACACAAGTAGCAGCTATAGCTCACCAAACTCAGTGCCACTGCTCTCCAGTTCTTGCTCACATAGTTAACCAAATCATCTCCTGACCTATGTAGGGCCATTCCACTGTATTATCCCAGTGTGTTTCCCATGTAGTCACATTTCACTGTGCTTTCTACCTTGTTTATTAACACTTTTCAAGCTTTCTTAATGTAGGGACTAGAGATTACAATATACTATATATGTTAGGATTACAACCACTATATATACAGTATATACCAAGTAGTATCTAAAAAGAACCATAACTAAATCTCTATGTAAGTGATACAGTAAATTGTTTACAACAGAAAGACATTTTTTGTTTTTGTTTTTGTTTCTTTTTTTTTAAATAATTTTTAAATTATTTCTTATTCCCTTCATTTCAGATATCCTGGGTATTCCCAAGAGTTGTTTTTTTTTTTTTTTTCTTTTTTCAAGACAAATTTACAAAACAGATAAAATCTCTTATAGTAAAGCTTTATTGTAATCCTTTATATTTCCATTTGTGTAACTATAAACTATAACTGACATTTCAGACTAAAAAACAAATAATGAAGATCTAATTAAATATTAGGATTTATGGTCTAGGAATAAATCTAGTTCCTTAAATAATAATAATAATAATAATAATAATAATAATAATAATAACAACAATAAACAACTTTTGGCTTTGGGAAACCTTTTTAAGGTAGTTGTTGAAGTGGGCAATATAAATAGGCTTCAGGTTCAATTCATTTACAGTCCCTATTAGTTTAATGGATATCTAAAGTGATTAAAAAAGAGGGGATGGGGGGATCCCTTTTTTCCACCTAAAACACCTTTGTCCAGTCTGAGGAGCTGCAAAGTCTACAAAGAGTCATTTAACAAAAACTGGGAGAAATCTGAAGCCAGGCTTATTGTTGTTGTTCTTCTTCTTACTACATAAGAACTTTCTGAATCAAAGATGGATCTGAAATTCACAGTTGAAAAGCCTGTCAGTAGTTTTGGTTTGCCATAGAGATGTAGAAACATACATGTTTTTTCCAAGCTGTGAGTACTAACTTTCTGCCCACCTCATGTCTCTCTCTGTTTCCCCCCAGGTCACCAAGATGCTGGCTGTGGTGGTCGTCCTATTTGCATTTCTTTGGATGCCCTACCGAACACTGGTGGTTGTCAACTCCTTTCTTTCCAGCCCCTTCCAAGAAAACTGGTTCCTGCTATTTTGCAGAATCTGTATTTATTTAAATAGTGCCATCAATCCTGTAATTTACAATCTCATGTCCCAGAAATTCAGAGCAGCCTTCAGGAAACTCTGCAACTGCCAGCAGAAGCGGGAAAAAAAACCTGCCAGTTACAGTGTGGCCCTAAATTATAACGTCATCAAAGAGTCTGATCACTTCAGCACTGAGCTAGAAGATATTACTGTCACCAATACCTATCTGTCCTCTGCAAAAACATCCATCGGCGACACGTGTTTGTCATCTGGGCTAACAGATAATGCCTTTTGATATTTGGTGAGTCTTCCTCATGAAGCAGATTGTGTTGATGTGCAGTAGGTGGTGCTGGGATAGCTTTCATGTGGGGCAGAGCAGTGAAGGCCTAGCAGGGTAAGGTTGGTGGTGATAAATGATGCACCACAAAATGGGGCAGTGTCACTGTACTGTGAGGAGGGACAGCTGCTTGCGTCTGGAAATTGGTGCTCAGGTTGACTTGCACTGAGCATGATAAGACCAGGAGGATCTGGGTCACGGGGAACAATGAGAAGAAATGTGTAGGTTGAGCCTTACTCCCTGAGAAGCAGAGGGCAGTGGTGGGGCACCAGTGAGTGGTACTCAGGCATAGTGCCCCATGTATTGTGTCTGGCAGAAGGGTGGACTTTCGTGTCTGAGCTCAGCGATTCCTCCTGGGCCATGCTCTGACTGCCTGCAGGAGAGTAATGGGGCATTTTATCGTATGTCACCCCCTCCAGGTTGGGGGCAATTAACCCAGCGCCACCATGGAGCTAGCACAAAGAGAAGACATGGATCTCACACAGCAGCACTCCAGTCCTGGAAAGCCACATCCATTTCATGCTAGATGTACTGTTCCCATAAGTAGCACATTTCTCTAACCCAGATTTCTTCTGTGTGGTAATGCACATTACTATTTCAAGATTCCTTTTATGCAACAATCCTTACCTACTGTTCATAAGCCTGTATACCTGAGCTCTTACAATAGAGATGATCCACAGAGCGACTTACTTTTTAAATTTCTTTTTTTGTAGATGTTATGAGGATGAAAGATATTTATTTCTTACTTTGTTTCTTCTCTGCTAATTTTCAGGCCTGAGATCCACCTTGTTCTGAGTACGCAGCCATTCAAATCCTTCAGATGCTCTGTTCCCACCAACCTGTATGAAATACAAAGGCATTTCTGCTCACAGAACTGCTGGAGTTACCATATATCTCTACATATCTGTCTGCTTCATACAAGGAAACAGAATTTTGGGGGGAATTAAAGCAATATACTGCCAAGTCTAATTGAATAAAGCACTTAATGTAACTTTAAGCAGGTGAGTTGACTTCAGCAGAATACGCAAGTCCTACACCTCACATATAAGAGATGAAGAAACTTGGAGACTGCCAAACAGTAGCGCACACTTCTCAAAAGAGCAAGGCTGCCTGGGACATCACTATGGACACAGAGCAGGACAAAGCCTTCTTACATGCTGCTGCGTGTCCTGGGAGTGCTCACACTGCACTGGGTGTCCAAGAACAGCCGGAACTGCTGCCTATGGCAGGAATGATCCTCCATTATTTCTGTGGGGCCTCCCACAGAAATGCAGATCTAACAGTAGATATCATAACATGCTTCAAAAAACAGATATCTGATAGCAAAGAGCATGAAATCTTTTTTTTTTTTTTTTTTACCATGAACAGGTTGAAATATGAAGGCTCTTCAATCAATTCACAGCAGGGAATAAACAAATTAAAAAATCAGTAGGAAGCTTTCAAAAACTTATTTTTTTTCAGCCAGCTAGTATAGAGATGGACCACATGAAATATAAGTCTCAGCTAAAACTGCATCCTCTCTGAACCTGACATATACTAGAGAGTACTGGACAGGTTTTTACTAGTTAATTTTATCTTGGTTCAGCAGTAATTGTCTCTCAGGCTGCTACAAGAGGTTTATGGCTTCAGTATAGGTAATGCCTAAAGAAAAGAGGAAAACAATGAAAAAAAAAAAATGTCAGAGTTCTCTTCATTTTTCTTTTCAAAGGGTATCCATTATAATATTGCAGGATATAAGAAGTGTCTTGAAAGGTTGATTGGCTGTATATTTGTCTGGAAAGAGAAAATGCTGTGAAAGCATTGCTACCTTTTCTTAATTTTCCAAGTTCTTTGTCATGTTTCCCTTTCCCTTTTCCTGTCCCTCAGCCTTTGCTGTGTACTCTCCACTGGTGCCACTCCTTAGCTGCATGAGCAGCACCAACTGCATGCAACGGGCCGATGGGCCATCAGTGTAGTGCCTGAACACCCACACAGCTGGAAGGTGGGTGTCAGGATTCTTCTGCTTTTTAAATAACAAGGAAAAGGTACAATAGAGTAAGTCACTTAGCAGACAAGTGGGCAAAGCTGGCTGAGGCTCAATAGTCACAAGGGAAGAATACTGATGTTAGAGATGAGTGCATAACAATCATATTTCATAAATACAATATAGCAGGGGTATAGGCATTCAGCAAGCCTTTCCTTGTTCAGAGATCAATGTGAAATTTGAGTTCTGTGGCACTTCATTGCTCACTCTTGCCTAAAACTGCAGCATCCTATCATAAAGGCAGTCAGAAAGAGCTACCACAACCCATATAACGCTTCCTCCAAAGCAACTGCCACAGTAAAACTAAATTACCTGGGAAACATTGCATAAGCATTTGTATTTACTTAGACACATCCAAGACAAGAATCAATTCCTCTACATAGATCAGCAGAGCCTGATCATGCAGTCAGGTAGAATGGCTCACAGCTGACCCACAGGATGCTGCTGGAGGACATGTGTGTGGAGGCGGCCACCCATGGGGTGGGCAGGGGATGCACATCAGCCAGGCAGCTGTGTGCTAGCCAACACAGGCTTACACATTTATCCCTACCTCTGCCAGAGAAGCATGGATTAAACCAAAACTCCTACAGGTTGACAAAAATCAGAATTAAATTCTGTCCTTCCTTTGCCATGTAGCTCCAAGCTAGCTTCCTTTGCTCATCTAGCTCTGCTTTCTCAGTCTGTGTCCCTATAATCCTTTTTTAAGCCCATATTTTAGCAAGGTTTCAATGAAAGGCTAAAATTTACGTGGACAATTTTGTATACACCTTCATTTGGAATAACAAGTAAAAATGAATGATTTTATGCTGATATTTGTACAAACAGAAATGAGTATGCATACAAAACTGTGTGCATAAAGACAATATATAAAATCGCAGAAGTAAGTTCAGGTGCAGTTTTAACTCATAATTTACTGTGAGTTCAGGTGCAGTTTTAACTCATAATTTATTGTGACTATGTCTTTATGGATGTTATTCATGAAATATCTACTAATTTTACACAGATTCCAACAGCTAGTGCTATGAAACTTTGCTAGATAACATGCTACTGGGATTTGAGGTCTAGTTCTATGTTTGTTCTGTTTATAACAGCAACCAACCTTTTTTCTTGTATCTGAGCATAATAGATTAGATATGTGGGACTTTCTTTATTTAAAAACTTGTGTGATTTTAACTTTAGTGATAATATTATAGCATATTTTTTTGCTAGTTGTGAAAGTGGCTGGATGTCAACTACTGACTGAAGTAATGTAACTATTTATATACATATTTTGTGCATAACAAATTCCTCTGTAATGTTTAGCTTGAAAGAATTGTCTGAATGGTAGCACTATTGAAATCCATGTCTGGATCCTCGTGTAATTAATGGCTTTGATGTAAGAGATGGGGTCTTTACAGATTTATTTATTTTTTAATTTTTAATTTTTATTTGGAAATTTACCCAATAATTGACAGAAGATATATTGTTGTAGGTTCTTGGTTTTGGAGCTACACTCTTTTCAGTGTAACATAGTGAGATGCTGCAAGCTTCGGTGCTGGTAAATTGTGCACTGTGCAGCTTAGAGAGTTTAGGTGTATTTAAAGCGTGTTTCAGTTAAAATTAGTGCATGGCCTCTTGGAGGTCAGAGTTAAGGAGTGTCCAAGCAGCTCCGATACTGTGAAGGTGTTTATGATGCTGCTGTGGAAATGAATGGCACAAGTTGTGGAAAGGAATGGTACAAGACTAATGATAAAGCTATCACTAGCTTCCCTTCAAAAGGATACTGTCCAATACAACTGACTGAAAGACTGATTCTACTTCAGGAGCTGCTGCCTTGCTCTTGTGCTACACAGGATCAGTCACTCAGCCTTTGCAAGAAGACGGGCATTTCTCACTTGTTTTTGAAAAGCCAACAATGCAAACAAACAAACAAAGCAAAGCAAAACAACATCAATCTTTCATTTTCACCATGTGGGGAAAAAAAAAAAAAAAAAAAAGAGGGGGGAAAAAAGAAAGAAAGAAGAGGGGTTAAAAAGAAACGTTTCAAGAGTGTGCAAAACCAAAGTGTCCTTTCAACAATGCTGCATACACTTATTTGTTTCTCTATTATTGTATGAATACTATTGTGTATAGTTGTTTATTTGTTTCAAACTGCAGTGAAATTTCAAAATGATCTTTCACCATTTAGTTTCTACTTTTTGAGAAGGAATTATTTCGTTGATGTTTTGTTGTTTTCAATAAGAGATTTTTTTATCCTGGTTCCTTCATTACTACTCAGATATACTGATACAGTAAATAACAGTGAGTAAATAAATAGGTTGAGTTTATGAGACTCAATTCCTTCAGAATTTCTTCATTTTATAGATTTTTCCTTCATTTTATAGATTTTTCCTTCATTTTATAGATGAATTCTGGAAATTTGAATTCACACAAACTATGGAAGTCCAGCTGATTTAGAAGGATTCTCTTTTCCTCCTACCCGGAGTAATTCTGATCTCATTCTGTTACTGCATGTGGCTTATAAAGTTGTTTATTAATATGATCGTGAAATTGTTCAGTACATATTCTGAGAACTATACAACTGATAAATGTAGTCCTCCAAAAAAGGAAGAACAATTTTTGTTCAAATGAAGCATTTTGTAATTATTTGATGCATGCAACTGTGGAGATTAATTTGTGATGAACTTTTCTTGTTATTCTAATAAAATATCGAGCAAGACAATTATACTGGTTTTTAACTAGCACTTTAGTGTATACCTTTTGTTTATTTATTTATTTATGTATTTATTGCCTTGCCGGTGGACAGATAATATAACAAGATCCTTTGTCACCTGCGGGAGAATGAGCACTCTGAAAAATCAAGTTTTGCTTCCTGAAGAAAAAGCAGTTTGCCTTCTAGCAGTTCCAGCACTGAAATAAGAAGGAATTAATGTGAATCCATGTCCCTGCAACAAGAATCATTCATGCATTTTACACCACAAAATATTAAAAAATAATAATAATAAAATAAAAATAAAAATAAAAAAAATAAAAAAGGAAAGGAAAGAAATCCTCCTGGGAGTTTGGGTGGAGACAACAAGCCAATTTTCTCTTTGGTCCCCTGAGTTGATTGTGAGTTGATACCCCTCCTCACTGGGTACTGCTTTGATATTCTGGTTGTATCAGCCACTTGTGTGTTGACCAAGCCTCAAGAAGTATTTGGTCTGCTCTGATTTTTCTCCATGTAGCACATATGAAACTCATGCTCCTGGGGAGCAGAATATACACTGGGCTGAATTCCCTATGGGCTTAACTGAAGCTCTGTCACTAGTAATAAAGACACGTGGCTGATCCTCTCATCAGATCTTGCTGAATTTTCTGAATCCTTGGTAGAAGGCTCCTTAACCCTTTCACGCATTGACTAAGAAACTTGGCACCCAACTCAAGTCGTACATGGGGGTGATTACACCATGCATTAGTACACAGTGGGAGCTGACCTGCTGGAAAGGTCAAGTTGACCATGAGGCAGGAGTAAGACCCTACCTCCTGGGTTGCATTAAGTACGTAGAGCATTGCAAACAGGTCAAGGGAGGTGATCCTTCAGCCCAAGCCTGCCTAGTAGGAAAACAGTGTGGTATTTCTCATTCACTCACATCCTGGCATCAACCTACAGTGACAGTGGCCCTGCAGGTTGCTGGCAGGGTGCTTTAGGTCCAGGCCCCAAGACCCCAGGAGACTGCAGTGGCAGCTGAAGTCCCCCAGCCCCTGGGGAAACAAGTGTAACAAGGCTGGGCAGAGGCAGCTTCTGGCAAATGGGCTCTGAGTATGTTTTTAGCAGTCACTTCTACCCAGTCAGACTGAATATCCCTCTAAAAAAGTTTTAGCGGTATGCCCTATCTGGAAGCATAAATGTTCTGCTAAAAAAATACCAACACAGCAATGCTTAGAAATACTTAAAAATATTTATTGGTCATCTATGCTTTCTTTCCATCTAATGGAGTGTGGCAGCCTGGCTTGTGGTACCAGCTAGTACCAAACAGGATGGCATATCTCAAACAAGAGGGCTTTTGTTGCATGATTTGTGGCTCATTTTATGTATGTACTCTCTCCACACAGACATTTTTTCTTGATGATCACTAAGCTGAGAAATGAATTCTCAAAATGATAATGTCAATCTACATGATACTGAGGAATTTTTTTTTTGAAGTTTACCATGCACTTTTGTTGCTGATTTGGTATATAGAGCTAAACAGAGAAGAAAAGGGGATTTGGTACACTTCATTAGTATTGAAGGCATAATGATTTGTGCAACTTCAGAAGATTCATTCCAATTTATTGTCACTTTTTGGACAGAAATCTATAAAATATTTTTTCTTGGAGTTGCTTACATTTTATTCCAGTATTAGATGTTACCATCATTTTGAGTAGGAGGGAAGTATCACAATATTTGATATCACAGCTTACATTTGTATGCTTCTGTGTCAAAAGAACATGTCAACATGGCTCCGAGACATCTAAGAAGTCATTGAGATGGACCCCCTGGGCAGATGAATAACACCTGTGCAGGGATCTTCTCTCAAGCTGAAAACAAGTGCTCAGAAAGATAAAGTCCTGGCGACAGAGCCTTGCCAAGGACCTTGCCAGCACACCAGGATGAAGGGCTGCAAGGACATGAGTGACAACACACACAGGCTGTGCCTGCAGGTTGTTACTGCTTGTGCAGACATGAGCACAGAAGACTGAGAGACTGGTGGTGTCGCTCCCAAATGTTCCAAAATAGAAAACTCTGCTGCCAGTCACTAGGTGCAGTCGTCAGCAATTATCTCGTTTCAAATCTGCAGTTATTGCATATATTTTGCATGAACATGGTGGGGGTTTTGAGAGCTCAGTTTGAAGCTACTATTTAAGGAAGGACAAGAAATTGGATCCTTGCTATGAATGTTTTATAACTGCGTAAACCTCCTGAAGAACAATCAGGCAGATCTTAAAAGGCTGGTGACAGGTCAGCTAGACAGCTGGCATTTGTCATGACTTAATAAAAGCATATGAGTTAGAGAAATGGACCACTACAAAAAGAATAAGACAGAACAAAACAAAAACAAATGGCTACCCCCAACACACACACACTAACAAGCAAATAAACATACATACAACAAGAAAAAAAGAAAAAAAAAAAAAGGAAAAAAGAAAAAGACAGCTTTAAGGAAAAGGATGTGGTTACAGGAACCACCTGCTGGCCATGGGTCTGGTTTACTCCTAAGATGAGTCTTGCTTGAAGAAAAAATGTTCGTAAGATCTCATGGAACTTGTGTACTGTGCACTAGATGAAAGCAGAGGAAGCTGGGGAGATTTCAATAGACTTGAAATCTCTTTCAAGAACGTGGCACAAGTGCAAGAAAGAAGCTTCAGTTCACAAAATTCAACACTGGGGAAAAAACTTGAACAACCCTATCACCAGACTATGTCTCATCAAATACTTGGTTGAGAGAAAAATCCAAATACTAGCATAACCCCTGCTCAAACAGATATAGAAATAAGTCTGTAAATATGTCTTTATAGGCAAGTCCTTCCAGCTGCTTCAAGATCATAGACATGTCCTGCTTAAATAACCTCATGAAATGTCAGATACTTATTATTCAGAGCAGAGCAGTCGGTGAGCATGGGAGATCTTGTAAAGGATACAGAGATGTGCAAACTGTAAGTGTGCTCTAACCAAAATCACATGGTGGATAAGACTGCAGTGAGCATGATCAATTCAGTGAAGGCCTAAGTGAGCAGCCATTAGAAAAGAATGGCTGTATAGTTTGACAGATTACTGTGGGGTGGCATTTTTCTGAATAAATGGAGAGACCCAGAACATGGGCTTAGAGCTGGACTGAACTACACTCACATCACCTATGGAGATGGGCAGACACTGGAAAAGTAATTTTACTCTAAGATAGATGCCTAAAATAAGCAAACTTCACACTACTCTAGCCAATTTCTCTGTCTTGGCCATAAAGACCAATTGAATTCCTGAGGCCTTAGTGCTGCCCTATAGAGCTTGTGGTGCACTATGGTGGATTGACCCCAGCCAGCATCTCAGCTCCCATACAGCCTCTTGCTCACTCTCCCCCACAACCCCAGTGGGATGGGGAGGGAATAGGAGGAGCAAAAGTGGGAAAACTTGTGGGTTGGGATAACCCACAGCTTAGCAGGTAAAGGAAGAGGGAAGAAAAGACAAGCAATGCAAAGGCGATCACTCATGACCTCCCCAGGCAGATTGATGCTTGGTCTGTCTATGAGAAACAGCCACCTCAGATGCCCAAAACCCAACCCTCTCCTTCTCTACCCCCAGTTTCTGCTGCTGAGCATGATGTTACATGGTATAGGTATACATGGTTATATGGTATACTGGCGTCTTTAGCCAGTTCAGGTCAGCTGTCCCAGCTGTGTCCCCTCCCAGCCTCTTGCCCACTTGTGGGGAAAAAAAAAAAAACAAACTTGGGGACCTGCCTCCAGTGGGGAAAGAGTGAGAATAAAGAGAAAGCGATAGCCAAAGCACTGGTGTGCTATTAGTGCTCTTGTAGCTCCAGGCCCAAAGCGCAGCACCATATGGACTGCTATGAAAAAAATTAGCTCCATCCCAGACAGATTCAGTATATGCATTTAAATAGTTATTACTTAGTAATGCCTAATGTGCTAAGATTTTCCTTGGATAATATTCAATGTCTGAGATATTTTAGAAGCCATCTGTGCATGGCCCTGGACAACCTGCTGTATGTGCCCTTGCCTGAGCAGGAGGGTTGGCCCAGATGGCCTCCAGAGGTCCCTGCCAGTCTCTGCCATCCTGACGATGTGATTCTGTGGTAACTTGTTCAGTGCTGTGGTACAAAGGCAAATTTAGCACAAGATGATAAGGTTTTAGCACCCAGGAGGTGGCCATTCCTGCCAAGCTCCCAGGCAGTGAGGCCCCTGGGGATGAATAAGGCTGGAGCAGAGACAAGTCTCCAGGGAAATTTGCTGCCTCAGGCAGAACCAGCAGCAGAAATTTCTGACATTGATTCTCTGGAAGGAAGCAACACCTGGGGAGATATTTTCCCAAGGAGAAACTACCAGATGCAAGTGACGTTCCATGTGGTGTTACTCAGAGTAGCTGATGAGGGGAAACTCCATTGGGGAAATTTCAGAGACAGCCAGCAGAGTTACACTTGTACTGGACCTGGCTGGTCCAGCAGCCACATCAGAGGGAAGCCGGGCTCCCCTGTTATATACGGCACCCAGGGCACCCAGCCACATCCCTCTGGGGAGCCTTGGGGCTCCTGATGGTCCCTTTTAGGGGTGGCTACCCTTGTGCCCCTCTAGGCTCAGCTGAGCTGCTGGGGCTGGGTTCTTCATGGGTCACTGAAACCCCTCCTGAATTGCACCCTGAATTCCTATTCTCCTCCTCTGCCCAAAGTGTGACCAACTCAGACTGAGAACACCAAATTTGGAGACATCTGAGCATGCATAGAGAATGAAGTTCTCTAATTTTAGAAAGAAGTTCTTTAAATTTACCTGCCTGTGTCCTCTGCAGCAATTTCCCTCCTCCAGGAAGCAGAGGTGGGACAGCAAAAGGAAGCCACGGGGCACGCATGGGGCAGGGTGCAGAGCACTGCTGTGAGCCCCAGCAAGAGAAGGGATCCATAGAGCAGCCCTCTAACAGAGGTGCTGGAGGAAGTAGCACTGTAAGGAGGGCAGGCTGTGGGAATGGGGTGAGAAGAAGAAAATCCAAGGAGAGGACAGCATGATGAGCAGAACCTGACTCTGAGGACCAGCATGGAGGTAGAGTTCATGGCTCAGAGGAAAGGGCCTCCATATACTAATAGAGAAGTACCAGGAAGAGACACCTGAACTTACCTATCTGTATCATCAAAATATTAGTCACTGGGATGGCTAGCACCACCCCAAACCACCCCAAGGTGAGCTTCAGAAGCAAATATGCCTGGGCTTCAAGAGCTCTGGGAAAGTGATTTCACCTACAGATCATTTTACAGGCATGAAAACAGAGGTACTGTTTCTCACAGTCATTCTGATGGGCAAATCCACTTGGCTGGAAATGAACCTGATGCAAAAAACACCTCCGATCCTCTTATCACAACAAATTCTGTCAGAGATTTGTTACCTTGCCTTGGGAAAACCTCTTAAACCCTGTCTCAGATCACCTGGAAAACTAGAGTTAATAGTCAGCTTGCAAGGTTTGCGGTGCACATCTGAAAAACACAGAAGAACATTCAGTGAATCTCATTTTTCTATAGATTTTCTCCTTTTGTGTACAGACGGGTCATGTACTGGTTCCACAGGAGACTCACAAAGCATGAAATATAAAAGATGTTATTTCTTCTTTTCATTTGTTTGTTTATTTCTTTGCTCCTAGTACAGCTCTCCTGCTCTGCAGTGAAAAATGGTCAGTGATAGAAAAATGCTGCTGGATGGACCATCTGGGAGGACATGAATACAAACGAAGGAAAGTAAAGAATATTAATGGCAATTAGCTTCACCTACATTCCCCAAATCTATCATGAAAACAAATGACGAGAAGCACTTTAATTCTCTCCATTAAAACATGAGCAGTACTGCAGGAAAGGAGATGAAGTTCTAGGTGCCAGATACTGAAGAGAAACATTCTTAGGTTTTGAGCATGTACAAACATGCCTCAAACTTCCCATGCCATAGAGAAAAATTACGATTTTGGCATGACAAAACAATTTGTGCTATGCAACAAACAATAAGACAGAACGCTAAGTATAATTATCACTGCATTCTTTTACTACAATGGGGTTTATTAAAAATTCTGAATTACTTAATGTTTACTGCATACCAGCACATCACCGTCTTATACTAAATTGAAAGCACATACAACCATGAAAGTAAAGGAAATTTACATTTAAAATGAGTTTAAATTTCAAATCAAATTAAAATTATATTTTAAATCTAAAATAATTTTAAATTTTAATTCAATTTAAAACCAGAGTGTGCTTCTACTTAGAAAGATCTCTGTTACAGTCAGTGCTGGCCACTGCTGGAGGCAGGATACTGAGCTCTGACTGAATATGGCAACTCTTGCATTAGTGATATTTTGGGAAAGAAAAACCTGAAACTGATACATTTGAATACAAATAGAAGATTCTTTAAACTGCAGTTCTTGATTGTATACATGCATACATCACATATGCTTATGCACATACATTTACACCCCCACATACACATATATGTGCTTGTATTTACCACAGCTTAATACGAAACTATATCTTCCTCTCAAAAAAGCCTACTACACTATTACTAAATGTCTGTTGGTGTGTAACTGTGGAGGTAAAACAAAGATTTTTCTGAGATTTTTGGACTGGGAAATGGAAAACAAATCCTTCTCATGACTGACAGAAGACCAGAGGGAAAGAGCAAGAGTAGATTTAATTCCCAGACATACAATTAGTTGTTCACTGGCAAAAGCAATTCACTTAGAGATTTAGTATAGCAGAAATGAAATGCTACTTTTTTTTTTTTTTTTCTTAAGCAACAAAATGTCAAAATATCACAAAAACATTCAGATATAAAGAAAGAGAAGAAACCAAAGATACATACACAGTCTCTGCTCTTGGTAGGTCTGTAACAATTTTCCTATATAACAAGAAACACAGCAAAATATCTTTTAGTTTATGGCATGCTTCTCTAATAATCTTATGTGTTCACATTAATTTAATAATTTACTAGGTAAACAGAATTTATTGACACCAGAATGAACAGAGAATTGTTAGCTTAAAAGTCATAAATGAAGAGTTAGGGAAAATTCTTCGAAAAAATACCCCAAAGTGATACTGTTATGTATTACAACACAAAACACTACAGAAATACACTCACACAAAGGCACAGATTAAACCTGCCTGATGGAGCTTTTCCCTTTCCATCATGGAGAGGAGCTCATCCCTTGACCAGCAAGCTCTTGGGCTTACATTGACATTTGCACTCTCTTTCAGAGCTTGAATTTAAGCAAATAAATAAATAAAGGGAAAGCAAAGCTGCTTCTGTGTTCACAATTCTGTATCCTGCATGCACGGAATTCCATGACACAGTGAGATATTTCTGCTCTGTACACATTTGTAATCCAAAGGGGCAGAGGAGAAAAGTTCTTGGTCTGCCAAAGCCAAAGAATGGGCAAGTAGAGCGAATGCAAGAAACAACAGAAAATGATAGCAATCACAGAATCACAGATTGGTTGGGATTAGAAGGGGCCCTTAAAGATCACGTAATTCCAACCCATCCCACCTCCCAGGTTGCCCAAAGCCCCATCCAGCCTGGCCTTGAACACCTCCAGGGACGGGGCATCAACAGCTTCTCTAGGGAGCCTGTGCTGGTGCCTCACCACCCTCTGAGTGAAGAATTTCCTCCTAACATCTAATCTAAATCTCCCCTCTTTTACTTTAAAACCATTCCCTCTTGTCACATTACTATCTGCTTATGTAAATCTTATATAATAAATTTCTAGTGAGTGAAGGGTACACAAATGTTCCTTCTCACTGCTAACCACCATTTACATCCAATAATTTACGTGTATCTAAATAGGGAATTGTGAAAATAAGATTACAATAAAAGGTTTTTACATAATAGTTTCACTTATTTCATAGTTTTCAATGGGCAAACAAATAAAATATACATATATACAATTAAAAAAAAATGGTCACAGGTAACATCTAAAATAAGTGCCATCTATCCAACAAGGATGTTTTTTGAGGCATGAGAACTCCTGTCTATGATGGGTATACCTTGAGTTTAGATCAATTTCAGAACACCATAATGCCAGTTTCCTGCAAGCTGTACGGAAGAAAAAGGTCCTGTGGCAATGAAATAAAACTATCCTGTCCACAAAGAGATTTCTCTTTTAAGTTCTGGACAATAACTATATGAAAGCAAATAAATAATGACACAAGACAGCTCTCAGTGTCTGGAGGAACTACAGAAAGCAATTTGGGATAACAGATCCCTGTGCTATGCCACTGATTTATATTTGAAATATAGCAAAGCACACTTAGAAGAAAATCATGGAATGATTTATGATTTCTTGAAAGGCTGTGTTTGGGTGGACATTGTCATACAGGAGGACAATAGGCAGAAATTACAAAGGGCCAGCCCACGGGATTCATGTTTAAAATGGAATGGGAAAATACAGCTCTATTGTGTGAAAATTTCTTTAGAAAATGACATTTTAAAATTTAAACAAGAAATCCTTATATGTAGTGCTGGACCCTACCCTGCTTATGCAGAACAGCCATTAAAATAGGGAGCGAACACTCTGAGAACATACAACAGAGGTGCAGAAGAGGTAAATGGCGATGTCTCTACTTTAGTGACAACTGGTTAGTCTCAGTTTTTAGAAGTCCTGTCTAGTAACAAGTTGCACATCAAAGATTCTTCAAAGGCTGTCGCTGTTACACTCAAATAGGATGAGACAAGACACTTGAAAGAGAAAGCTCTGTCTGATGTACTAAAAGACATAAAGAAACCTGGAGTGAGCTTAGATAATAAATAATATTTTTCTAAATTACAAACTGTAGCTTAATTTCAGTGACATGACATTCATGAGTGTCAGAATAAAGTTCAATATGCTGCTCCTTATTTTGACTTCTTAAATTAATATTTTGGTGTTAAGGAGAACTGTGCCACTGCAGGAGGCAATTGCACGTAGTGGGTAGCTGCGAATTAAGTGGCAGCTTCTGCCCCATCACCACAGTGAAGCTGTGATGCAGTACAGCCCCTAGAGCACACCCTGCCCCACAGCAGGTAGCAGTCCCATGAGCACTTTGGGTCTTGCCACCCCCTTTTTGGTGGCAACATACTGACATGTTATGGACACAGGTCATGCAGTGCCCCTTGGGTCTGAAGTTAGCAAGCAGCTGCTGGTCTAGTTTGAGACAGAGGCACAGGCCCTCTGCTCTCCAGGAACTAATGACCTTTCTCCTGTTCTTTACCAATAGACTCCTCTTCTCTGAAGATATTAGTTCCCCTTTCTACTAATTGTCATAAGGAAATTAAAATCACAGCAGTTCTTCTATCCCTGAAATTTGGTCTTCCACATCCAGATATGAAATTGGACTTTGGTACCAGAAAGATTGTCTGCTTTCTCGAATGGTAGTAGCTGGTCTAAAAAGGATATTATTTCTCCATACAAATATCCATCTGCTATCATAAACAAACAAAAAAGAATACAATTTTTCATAGAGTGCTTTATATTGTTTGCAGATTGCTCACCAGAAACTAACAAAGAGACAAGAAAAATTAGCATTACAATTAAAAAAAAAAAAAAAATGGAAGAGGAGTAAAAAGCCATCTAATTATGCCAATAACTAATTACAGTCTGAGAAGTGCCTTTCTCAAAGATTCCAAGTTTGTGCTGAAGTGCTATCGAAATCCTTCGTGCCCCCAAATTCATCAGACACAAGCATTTACTTGGTAACCACTGTGTGCTCAAAGGCTTTGTAGAACAGCAATAGCTAAGGAGTTGGAACTTTGCTTTTAAACAAGAAAGTATAAATATGCAGATACTCTGTGGAGTGAGGTAGTTATCAAAATTCGGGACATAACGATGGGAAGAAATCAGCTTGCATGGGAACTCCCCAGCCTGCCATTTCAGTGCACTGAGCTCCTTCCCCCATGTACAGCTCCCGTGGCTGCCTGCAGCACAAACCCCCACCACTGCTATCCCATTTGCTGCAGCTCTCAGGACCATGACCTCAACCTGATGCCACTGTCGCTGCATAGAGGTGTCACCACCACCTACACGGAGATGGAGCCCTGCACAGAACATGTCCCTGTCCTCCCAGTCCACTGTGCTGCGTGCCACAAACATGCTGCAACGGAACTGGACAAAAGAGGGATAGCATTACCGGTAGAAACCATGGCACCATCGGTGAGGTGCCTACAGCAAGCAATAGATGAGAGAGAGAACTCAGTGCTACGTTAAAATGTAAAACTAAATCCCGAACAGGGGGATTTTTACCCCAGAAACAGAATTTTCCCATCACAGACTTTTCAAGCCCAATTGTATCCTAAATACTGATCTCATTCTGGGGACAAATATCACAGTAAGAGAAGATGCTGCCATGAATTCTCTCTTCCCATTTAATGAGGGTTGTCAGAAATCAGATTTTTCTGACTGTGGTTTTGGACCTCTGTCAGTATTTCAGAAGTCTACCACTCTAAGACTGTGCCAGAAGCAACAAGTCTACTTGAACGTATTAGACACACAGTGGGAAATAAAACTGCATCAAAAAAATCTCAAATGGGAAATAAATTCATTCAATTCCTTCTGTGTTAGTACTACAGAGACACTTCTTCAAAGTGATATCCTTCAGCAAACCCACGTGAACAGACTGGATATGTAGGAGAGCTGCCATCAAGGAGGCAGCTAAAAGCAAATTCATAATTACATCTTGTCAGGCTAGCCACTAAAACCTGTGTTTATTAACAGCAGTTTTAATCCGCATCCATTGACATCTGTAACATCAATTAACAAGTAACCTCTGAGCTCTGCCGCATGGATTCAAGCTCCGGACTGAGTGAAAATGCTTTTTTTTCCTTTAGTCTGTTGTCAGGGTTGTATTGCTTTTGCAAAAGGGTGTTTTTTAATGCATCCTTTCCCTCATGCTCCAGGCTATTTATTTCCCTAGCTGTGCTGTTCAAGCCGCATATCCAGTTTGATGGTTTTGGGCTGGGAAGGAGTTGGGGTTTGATTTCTAAATTCATTTGGCTTCCTTAGTTCACTAAGATAAAATAATGAGACATTTAGAGCATGTAAAAACTAGCAGGTCCCCACAAGCCAAGTGTCACTTCTGCTCTCCAGAACATCACTCCTTTGTGAAATTGCTGTTTTAAGAGACTGGCTTTGTACAAGGCTTATATTTGGCTGGAAGATAACCTCTGGCAAATCTTATGCCTCATTTTTATGAAAGATTACTTTCTAGATTCCAGAATCAATAAGGATATTTTAAGGGCAGTATCCCATAGCGTGTGCTCTCTACCAGTACAGCGGCAGGAATCAGTAACTCTTTATGGGAACTTCCACGCCAAAACACTCTGAACATTTATTTCCAGGAGTGTCTCTTATCCCTCTGTTGGTTTTTATCCCTGTCTCTGAGCATCTCCCAGTCTCTGTTGTACTTACTGTCACAGCACTTCTCTGAGATGAGAAACTGAGGCAGAGAGAGGCAGAGGCTATGCCTGAGATGAAGGCACACAATGCATTTTGAACCAGACACACGAGGTGGGTAAGAAGCTTGGTGCATCCTCTCTCACCCACAAATTGGGTTGCAGTGGCCAGGCTGCCCATGCTCCATGGTCCCAGGGGACTTGGCCCCACTCCTCCAAGGCATCACCACACATTCCTGAGAGCTGGACGAAGAAGGGGGAGCTCTGTCTCAGCAAAGGTACTGAAGAAATGAGCTTCTCAGTGGATTTTTCTTACACTGGACAGGGTGGCTGTATTTGCACACAAATTCCTTTTTCCAGTTTAAGTTTTAATTCTTTTGGATCATGCCCAGCAGAAAATTTCTCCCAGTTTGTACATTCATTTTCAGGAATGTTTTCAATATTTAAAGAGTCTATGTTGAGTATCTATTTATGTCCTGGTTTTTATTTTACTTCTTTTCTTTTGTTGTTTATTTGTTGTTTCCCCAGTAATGTAGCTGGAACAGGCTACGGTAATTTTGTTTGCTGAAACAAAAATGTTATTTCATATATTTAAGACCTAATGAACAAAATATTTTTATACCTCATTGCTTTGGCACAATGTGGTTTTTATTTTTGTTGTTTTGGTTTGGTTTGGTTTTAACTAGCGCCACATTGAAGACAAGAGTTTGTTAGCATTTGTTTCAATTCGTACTTCAATGAACAGAACAAAAATTCCAGACATACATGATCAGATTATTCTTGTTTTAGCTCATTACAAAAGAGCACTCCTATACATTTTCATGTGTCCAGGACCACGCATGAAGTGATAGCACTGATGTGTTATATCAATACATATAAATAATTCTAGAAGATTTTTGGTAGATGAACAATTTTTTTAAAAAATTGCTATTGCAAATGAGTCAATATAAAATTAGGATTAATTTAGGGAATGCATTCTTAAATCATGGATTTTATGAGTTAGGCAATTAGATTATATAAATATTAATATTCATTATTGTTTCCTTAGAAAATACAGTGTTGCTTTCATCCAAAATTAACAGAAGCATTTATCAGCTGAAAAATCAAACCATCTGATAATCATAAAAATCTTACATTTTAAAATTCTTCTACCATGTCATAACTGTCAATCTAGAAATTGATCCACTGACTGCATTACATAGCAAACAAAAACATTTTGGTAACGTCATTGTTTAAAGCACTTGTGGCCACAAAGAAAATATTCTTCTTTTATTTTTTCTTCAGTTGAGATGGGAAGTAATATTTTGTTGGCAATACACCAAGATTTTCTTTTTCAAAGATATATAACCAAGTTGCAAAAGAAGTGTAGAAACAAATCTGTTCAATTTTCCATTACAATCAGATGAGTATACAAAAACTCTGTATAATGTTACAGTATATTTTTATGTCTTATATGTATTTTAAAACTTTATGCCTTTCAAAAAAAAAAAAAAAAAAGTTCCTACATCTTCGCCATTAGATGCTATTCTTAAAAATATCTTTGTAGTTTGCTCAGTCTTTAACTCTGCAAAACAAAAGACCATGCACAGTTAAGAACTTATTCTGCATCATTCAATGAAAAGTTTTTTGTTTGTTTGTTTGTTTTCTGCTATTATTCATCAGTGTAAAATAATTTATCAGCTCATTCTGGACATTTGATACCTTTGCTTCTGTGGAAGATCAATCTTCATCTGCATATGAATGGTTAGGTTTACACCTGTCAGCACAGAGAAGAATTGTGATTGTAATTCAGGTGAGATGTAACCAACTGGTAATACATGAATGTTGTAGAACCTGGACTGAGCTTTAAATCGTGGATTCACTGCATGATGACATCCCATACCTACAAATCAGATAGACTTCGGAAAATAGGTCCTCTGCAATTACAATTTTGTACAGACTATATATTTGGGATCTATCCATCTATATGACATATATCGGAGCTATTCTATTATATTGACCTTTCACTGGTGGTTGGATGAAGTAAAATCTGAGTAAAGTTTATACATAAATTTAAAAGCTTTTGATTTTTAAGATGCTGACAAAAAAAAAAATGCTCTTGGAGGTCATTAAGTTTGCATGGAGAAATGAAACACCTGTGGAAATGGAGCTCTCATGTAGTCCTTTAGAAGTCTTCTGAGAAACTGAACCCTCACTTGCATTCACAGTACGCCTTTCAGAGGAACAAATGGATATCAACTCTCAATTTCAGGCTGCAAATGAGGAAAAGATTCCTTCTTACTCGAATAACAAAGTCCTACAACAGTCTTCCAACAGGAGCAACACAGATGAAAAAGGAAAAAAATTCCTTTTAGACTAGGGCTGGTGACCCAGAAGCTTCCTTCCTGATGATTGCCTATGAATAAGCAAAGCTGAGCATTCACACTTCTTCTTCCTGTGTGCTTACTGCCTTCATCAATAAGTCCATCGTGTTTTACTTTGAAATCCAAAAGATATAATGATGAAGATATTGCTTTTCTGATTTTTCAATGAATTGCAAAATGTGCTTTTTGCCTGAACAGGGACTATGACTTTATGAGGTTTGAATACTTAAAGCTCCTTTGGGAAAAGTGTAATAGAAATGCTGAATGTACAGTTAGCTCCACTGCTTATTCTCCCCAGGTAGCAGGTCTTAAAAAGAGAAGGAAGTCCTGTGAGAGAAAGAGAAGAGTTTTCTCTCTAATTAAATTATAAAACACTGTAAAGGTCAAAGTGGTGTGTTACTTCGTCATCTTTTGCAGGATGACTAAAGGATTTAAAACCCAATTTTTGTGACAAGGATTGTAATTTGAAAGGAGAATGTCACATGAATCATTCCCTGCCAGCATGACTAGGTGCTGTACCCATCTAATCCTTCATTACAACAGGCTTCAGAATGTGATTTGTCATAGTCCACCATTTCAGGCCATACTGGAAACTAATTAAAAATTAGGGTCATGTTTTCCTTATAGGAAATGGAAGGGCAAAGCAAAACCACCTTCTGCATCTATACCTGTTACTGTCAATTCTATCAATAACTAAAAGACCAAAAACTGGTTTGAGAATTTATGAGTTTAAGAACTTGATTGAAAGTTACAGTATGAATTACTCATATATAGATCAATTTTTCCTACAGTTGATCTTCCTGGTGTCTCAGATGAAACAAAGTATTGAAAGGTTTGTGTAGCGTAGTGTTTTCATATATGGATGAGTACTTTCACAAATGCAAAGGGTTTGAATAAGGGAAACGAGAAGATTGCTCTAAAATATGTCTTCTTTAACAATGTCAAATCAAACCAAAAGATAAAGCTTGATAAGAAATGTTTTATCTCTGAATGTTGTATCAAGAATGCAGTTCACAACTTGCAAACTTACGCTGAGAAAACAGGTCTCTGGACCTAGCTCCCCAAGGCCTTGCAGATACCAGAGTCCACCACAACATGCATCACTTCCAGCTCCCTTTCCCTCCCTTCAGCTCCCACTGCTCCTTTAATAGCTCAACATCAGGACTGGCCAAGTAGCGTCCTTGATTACACGCAGGCTGTTTAAGCTGCAGGTTCTTACAAAACCAGGTAAACAGCAGATGCACTCTGAGCAAAACATCTGGTTAGATCTGAAATTGCTTTCTTCATGTAATGCTTTTTCAGCATCTTAAAAACGTCAGTGTTATCACCATCTGCAATGCCAGTCCTGTACTTGCCTTCAAGTGCAGTGCAGCGGTGCATTTTCCCATGCAACTCAACAAACGTAGAGTGGGAGTAGACATTAGACACAATTGCAGTTAGTTTTAGGATCAGGACTTAAAAGCATTTCTAACTACTAAACAATAACTACCAGTGAATAATCAAATAAAGACTACATCAGTAGGGAAAGCCATTGAGTGCTTGCAGTAGTTCCGTGTTTTGTGACAATATTGTGGAAGGGGTTGTTGTATGCTGCACACGACTCATCGTGTGTTAATTAGACATTGCAGTCACATTTAGGAAAAGGTGTTTCACTTCAGATCTGATTCGATGCTGTAGTTTCAATGCTCACTGAAATCTGTTGAAGATAAAGACCTAAGACCTGTGAGTTGCTTAGTCCTGTGAGTTAATGTTGCTGCTTAGCTACATAAGCATTTAGCTTTTAAAGAGAAGGGCGGGGGAGGGGGAGAGGGGGAAAAAATATTACAAATATAAAGAGAATGTCACTCATTTAAAACAGTCACCTACTAGTACTGCAAGCCCTGAGGATGCAATAAAGTTATATGAAGTCTTACATATTATGTATGAAATTTGCTCAGATCATCTTTCTTTCCTATCCACTCTCATATCCCCAGGGTACTTTGATTTTTTCCAGCTGCAATGATTCACAGACATTTGCAGCTGATAAGCTTGTTCCAGAACATGGAGCCATGTGGCAGAGATACTGAAGTGCTGTGTGGTTATGAGGCTTGACTTCCAAGGAGGCTCTCAGAGATGATATGCTATCAAAGACAAAGTCAAATGTATGGACCTTGGCCCTGATGAAGACTTAGATGGTATCCTGTGACCCATCTGTGTGTTTCTGCTGGGCCAGGGGGCTTCCCTGCTGCATCCCAGGATGAAGAAGATGAGATATTCAAGCAGGCTCAGAAAAACTTCTTCAAGGAGGACTTTTGGAAATTGCAAAGGATTTCCAGAGTTTAATTAATTTAACAATAGAGGAGATGGAAGCTGTCAGCTACATCAGCACCTTCCCAGTGGTAGAGAAGCACACCCTACTGTAATGTGGAGAGCTGACAAGGAGTCCCAGACACATCTCAGTCTCTGACACATGAGGTTTTATTAAAAGGAAGCCTTGATTTTCTAGTTTTGAGGAGTATATTCCTTAAGTATGAAGACATCAGTGTTTATCTGTTATACCATTCTCTTCGCTGGTTGAAAATTCATATGCCAATGATAGTGCTTGTGAATGTCTGCACTAATTTGATAACCCTTTAAGCTACACACACACCAAAAAAAATAATAATAATAATAATAAAAGTGAACATATTATTATGGAGAGCCATACTATCCAGTTCAAATGAGTGGCAACTCACTTTGGTGAGATACCAATAGCATGTGGACTTGCCAAAAGGGATTTAGGCTGATTTTGTTTCCTTGTAAAGAAGATCAACTTTCAGAGGCTGGGAAGATGCTGGATTTGATAACTGCAACGTGTACCATCTCAACAACAAATCAAGTTTCTCATAGAAGAGCATGACAATCTAATTTTGATTCTATGGCTGTTGGAGGTGTACCCTCTGACGATGTCAGAGGAATCATAAATCACACAAAACTGATGCCAGTAACAACTGATATTCTTCAGTGATTGTTTCATATATTTTCTAGATGAACAGTTGTTCATATTTATGCTCAAAACTCTGTGGCCAGGTACTTGGAAAAAAAGAGGGTCTTTCCTAAATTCAGAGGAAAATGAAGATTGCTTTAATTTTGAAACTAATTTTTCAAGCAGTTAATGTGCGTTATTGAGTACATGACCCAACTTCCTTGTTTGGTACAAAGGCAAACTATATATACTTTTCTGTGACTGGAGGTGCAAGTCCTGTCTGAAGTTCTCAGCACCTTCCTCCATTGTGTTCAGAGAGCTCTGCCATGATTTCAAGGTCTGTAAAGTAAGGGTATATACAAGAGGAAGTCGTTGCCTATATTTCTGGTAGGCTGAAGATAACACTCAAAAATATTGCCACACATGCTGCTAGAAGCAGAAAACTACCAATAGAAAGCAAGGAATTAGTTGACTATAGGAAGCATCAAATATATTTTTTAAACATTCAAATTAAAGCCAAATCAGAGACATAACTCTACCTTACTTGTAACAGTGCTGTCTAGAAACAATAGTAACAGCAAGGGGTAACAAACATTTTCTTGATGAAGGCAGTGTTTAACATAGCATTCTAATGATTAATGTCAATATTCTTAAGATTTCATCCCATATCTAGCTGTTTGTCCATTCTTCACTTGTTTACTATCCTGTTCTTGTTTCATGATCACAATTTATCTTTTACATTATCCACTTTTTGTCCTAGAGTAAAATGCTTTTTAGCCAAATATTATGGTTCTTAATTCAACACAGTTATAATGTAAAATGTCGTCGGTTTGTTATCTGCTTAGTAGTCTCATCTTGGACGAAACCTCCTATTCAAAAAAAGGCAGCATCACTGAGCCAGGGAAGATACTGAATTCACTGAAAAAGAAGGCACATTGTGTTTTGCTGTAGACCTTTTTGTAGAGCTTTTAGAGCTATGTTGAGGTTGCCTATAACAAATGTAACCTTAACAGATTAATCTTCTACAGGAAAAAAACTACTGTAGCTTGACAGAGTCAATATATTTAATTCTTCATGATGTAGCATCATGTCTCTTGAGAAAACAAGTCTCCATCTCCATCAGTTTTGCCTTAATTTTACTGCTAAATATCATCTGGTTGTATTAGAACTAGAAACTCTTCCTAACTGGATGAGTAATCAAAGTTGCAAAATGCTTATGCTTGGATGGCTAATCAGAATTGCAGACTCTCTCATTGCTTAGAGCTAGACACACTTTCATGTTCAGCTGACTAATTAGAATTCAATGTTTTTCTGGGGAAAACAAGATACTCAGGACCTCATTTGCAAAACATTCAAGTATTAGCAGCTTGAAGACTGTCAAGATAGAAACCAATAAGAGCTAAAGAGCCCCGTAAGTATCTAAACTTTGAATTAGGTTTATTTTCCTCCACCAGAAGTTTAGCTTTTCAAATTAAGCAAAGTTGGGATAAGATGTCTCTTAAACACTGACTTTGCTCCTTAGAGATCCCATCTGTGTCAGCCAGGAAAGATTAAAAATAAATCTATAAGAACAGGTGCACCTGGTTCAGTCACAGTAAATAACAGTGTAATGGAGAACTCAGTACATTTTATCATTGATGCATAGTACTTGTGGAGTGCTTTTAAATTCAAAGTCTTTTGCAAGTATTAATTTATCCTAGGAATAAAGGCAGGTGTTAAGGTTATGTTATAGACAAGGCTTTCAACGTGGCTTCCTTTTAGAGTCTGAACATAGATGACTCCACCACAACCCCCCTCTGATTTTCCATCTGAAAGTACAAGGATTTTGAGTGACATGTTCACATTTGAACAGGCAGTGAGATTTATATCAGAAGAACAAGTCCTAAATGTCTGACTCCCAAGACTTCATGGGGAATTTTCTGCAGCTAACATTTATCATTTCCATATCACTTAAGCAACTTCATAGGCTGCATGGAGTCAAATAATACTAGAATACAGTGCTAAAATATCCAAAATTGTAGAAAATGACATTCAGACATTGCCCAAACAATAATTTGGGTTTGGGGAAGGTTGTTATTGTAGAACTGCATGTGAGTTAACATGCATATTGGGGTGCCTTTAGTTCTAGAATTTGATGTTTGAAGTTAGCTTGGCTGTCTATGCCTGGCACTAGCCTCTGTGTTGACATAAACAAAGTGATTGAAATTTAAAACTACCAAAAAAAAGCCTTTCAGATTTGTAGGAGATGAACTATATGTTGTTATCCTAAGCAGTAAGGCAGTACTAATCTGTTATGCCTTATCCCTTATCCCTTGAACTTCAGAAAGCTGAAGTTCCTCAGATTTCCAAGTCAGTTTGCTGGAGCAAGCTTAATTAAGGCACTTCCCCTTAGATTTTACACCCTTGTGGGAAGAGTGCCCCCATCAATGAGCATTTCTGAAAGGTATGCAAAGCTGATTTCAAAACAAGACTTGTCAAAGCTAAATATATGGAGCTTTAGGTACAGGAAGAAAGGAAAGGTACATGCTGGTTGTATCTTAAGCTGAAGGAGTAAAGTATTGATGTGGCAGAATTCCTACAGATGCTGATAGGATCAGGATTTTTCCCATGGCAGTGTCATTTGACTTTCACTAACCTCAGAAAACAGACTAGGGAATGGGTTTGTGAATAAATACAAAAGTAGCAGAACTACCAATTATGAATAAAAAAAAAATCAATCTAATGCAGTTATAAGGATCCCTCTATAGAGAATAGTCATTGGTTACTTTGGAACAGTTTAGCATTTTTAAAAGACAGAATTTTTACTTCTTCTTCTCTCTGTTTCAACCATCGCTGAATATCTTTGAGAATTTCTATTGTTAGAAATTCTAAGAGAAACAGGGAAAACCAGATACAATGCCTATCTCTTGGTAGGGGAAGAAGGCAGCATTGGAAATTTTAGATCAAGAAAGGTTAACAAAACAGGAGTCAAATGTCTTTATGTGTTTGTCAAAATTCAGTCATAAGGAAAAAAAAAAAAAAAAAAAAAAGACTTACCTTTATATCTAAAATTCAGAAGAGTTTTGACACTGCCTGGAATGATATCCTTATCAGTCAGCCAAGGAATTAGATTCTAGAAAAAATAACAGTCCATGATACAAATTTTTTAAAAAGCTTCTTCCTTACTGAGTAATTTTCAGCATCTCAGTGGCATTAGGAATGCCTCAGCTAAATCAATCTGTCTGATTTTGGATGCTGAACTTTAAGAAAAATGCAGACAAGAACATGAAGTGGACAACTAGCAATGATAAGAGTTTTAAAACATAGCGTGCAGCATGACCCACATATTTGATATGTTTGTAGTAGGTGATTCCCCACATCACTTCTATTATACTACAACCACAAGTAGGACCATAATAGCTCAGCTGAAAGTACAGGTCATTTTCACAGGGCTGGAAATGAAACTTTCACCAACTATAACCATGGAGGAGTACCCTTATATTAGCTTTTGAACAGAATGATCCTCTTTTTTTCCTCAGTTTATGACACTATTTTCAAAGACAAAATATCATAAGGACAGATGATCTGCTAACCAAAATTTAAACTACCAAGAAATATGGCAGGGTCAGGTTTATTCCTTTGGGTTCAAAATGTCGTTGACAAACAATTATTTGATTTTTTTGCACAGAAAGAAAATAAGGAGTGAAAAAACTGTACGTGAATATAAATGATTTTTCAGTAAATTACTCATTTCACTTACACTGTAAAAAGACAGAGAAAAGCACAGGAACTTAAATGTAGATGTCAATTCAGGCACTTTAATGTCAATTTCAGGAAACAAATATAGTCCATTAAATAAGTTTTAATTTGGATTAGAAATTCCTTTAGAGGCAAATCTCCCAATTGTCTTCACAATGGTTTCCATCCTGGGCGTTTCCATCCTGGACAATGCAATCTAAATCCTTTTGCATAAAACCAACCTAGAAAAATGCAACCAGTAGAACTCATAATGAACTGCAATCACTACTCAGGCTGATCCAAGACTGCAAACAATGCCAGTCCAAAAACAAGAAGAAAAAAAAATAAAAATAAAAATAAAAATAAAAATAAAAATAAAAATAAAAAAAATAATATATATATATATATATAGTGTGTGTGAACCTCAGGTACTCAGCATCAACTATTTTATCTCCCAGATTTCCAGACTTGCTGGTCTGCACCATTTGTGCTGTCAGGTCCCAGTGTCAGGTTCATGAATAGTCATTTTATCCATCAATATGAAAAGAACCTCCTATTTTAGCAGAAAGAATCCTAAGACAGCACTTCTGCAAATCTAATTGAAATCATAGTGTCACAGAATGATTTGGGTTGGGAAAAACTATCTAGTTCCACCCTCCTGCCATGGAAAGGGACACCTTCCACCAGACCAGGTTGCCCAAAGCCCCCATCCAACCTGGCCTTGAACACCTCCAGAGATGGAAGATCAATCCAATTCACACTAAATTTAACCATTTCAGTTAGCATTTTATCATGAAGTATGCTCTACAAAGCCCTTTTGTTACATGAGTCATGTTAATCTGCCTAGTACATTGCATCTGAGTGTTCTGCATTCTTGGGTTCTCCTTTACACCCCAAAGTTGGATTAATTCATCCCAGACCTACATCATAGTACTTTCTCATCTTCAGTGTTTACCTAACAAGCCCCAAAAGAGCACACTGTCCTGAGGCTATTGAGAAGTGTACTGGGTCTGGCTGGAATGTTAACTTTCCCGGCAGCAGCCCATTCAGTGCCGTACTCTGTAGTTGTAGCTGGAACAGCAGTGTTATCACACCAGTGTTGTGTCTACTGCTGAGCAGCAGTGGCACAGCATTGGGCCTTTCTCTAACCCTCCTAGGGGGTGGGCAAAAAAGTGAGGAGAGAAACATCACTAGGGCAGCTGACCTAAACCAATCAAAGGGATATTCCATACCGTGTGGTGTCACACTCAGCAATAAAAGGTGGAAACAGGAAGAAGAGGGGAGGGGTGGGCTCTCGTTGAGAAGACGTCGGTCCTCCTCTCGAACACCGGCTGCGTGCGTTGAGGCCTTGCTTCAAGGACGTGGTCAATCATCGCTCATTTGTGGGAAGTAGAGAGTAATTTCTTTCCTCTGCACTTCCATATCGCTTTCATTTATTTTGTTTGTTTGTTTTCCTCCCTTTTTCCCCTTTCCCTTTTATTTCCCCTTAGTTAAATTGTTTAGTTCATGGTAGTCTTTATTTAATTATTATAATTATTTCCCTTTAATTAAATTATCCTTATCTCAACCCGTGAGTTGTTCTTTGCTTTACTTCTCCCCCTCCTTATCTAAAGGAGGGGGAGTGAGAGAGCGGTTGTGGGGTTTAGCTGCCCAGCACGGTAAAACCACCACAAGAAGACAGTCCATCTTAAGGTGTTCCTGAATCTCACTATTCTTCTTGTCTTCTATGTATGCTCGCATCTTCTCATTATGCAGTTATATACTGTGATGACATGTCAGGTGTATGCAAACACACCTGTGTGCATCTCTGACCCCAGAATGCTGTGATGGCAATGGGAAGGCAGCAACAGCTACCCAAATAGTTGTTAGAAACTATATATAGAAATAGAAAGACTAGAAGTCCTGTGGATTCTGAATTAAACACCCAGAAAAAGAAGTCAACAATTTCCAGCTATTTTCTGCCAGATATCCCACCTGGTACTACAAGGAAAGCCCTAAATGCTTAAAAATTCATATCAATGTTATGCTTTAAAGAAACCTGTTCTGTGTGGTTTTAACAAAGTAAAAAAAAAAAAATAATAATAATAATCTGGAAGTGGTTATCCACATACTAATTAGCGCAAAACCTTTATGAGACTGATTTCATATTGTCAGCTTGCATAATAAGCCTCAAGAAGCCCACCAAGATTTAAAATATTAAGATTATTTTACATTTTTTAAATAGAACTTCTTGCACAGTTTGTAAAGATCTTTTATATAGATATAGTCAGGGTGTAGTAACTCTACAGGCTGCTTTGATTGCTCCTGATTTCATCAAATCAGAGAAAAATAGGGATCCATTAAATCCAAGCACCATCAAATGTCCCAAAGAGTGACAGTTGTGCATTATTTCAAGATAAGTTTTTTGTTTGTTTGTTTGTTTGTTTAAACAGCATAATATAGTTTGTAAGGGAATAGTCTAGTTGCCTGAAAAGTGGTAGCCACATTTATTCCCACAAGAGTGATAAATTTCTCCTCACCTAGAAGAGGTGATGTTAATTCAGGATTCAGAAACAGGAATCACCCAGAGGGAACAGGCATGGATAAATTTAATATCTGCCTAAAATTTCAGAAACTTTTGCAGATCTGAGGCTTGAAAACAAATCTTGCTGTATTAAGAAAACTGGAATATTTATTCTTTGAAACACGTCCAATTGAAAGGAGTAGAAACATTTCTAAACGGATGCATGATAGTTCTTCAGATTTCCTAATTCAATTGCTGTTTGCTTCTCAGAAGGTGGACTTTGCTGTCTGCCTTAAAGTTAAATTTGTGCATGACAATTGGTTCTTTGGCATGCTTCCCTGTCTTTCAGCTCTGTAAGGCATTAACAGTGCTAACTGCATAGCAGCTGATAAACCTCTTTATAAAATTCTCACTTACCACCTAGCAATCTTGTATTTTCTAAGATAGGCAGCACCACATCTTAACTTTGAAAGAGAAAAGAAACACACGCTTTTAATAACTTTAGCTCAAAATAAATTTTGTTATCTGGTGCTATTATTTATGAAAATTGCTTCCCTGGTAGGTTGCTTTCAAGAAGGACTTTGCTATAAAATGTCTGTTCTCTCTTCTCTCCTTAAAATGATTTATCTTCCTTTCCTACATACTACACAAGGAAAGTAAAAACATTAGCAAGAATAAAATAAAATAAAATAAAATAAAATAAAATAAAATAAAATAAAATAAAATAAAATAAAATAAAATAAAATAAAATAAAATAAAATAAAATGAGTAATAGCTGCCTTTATTCTCTTTATAATAAAGATAGGAATATCTTACAAAAATGGGAAGCTCTGTTTTAGAACTGATACAGCACAACTACTAGTCAGCCTTAATTCTCTTTAAGCTGAACTGCCTCTCAGGTGCCCTTCAAACATGTATGTTAGGCAGAGCAGCTGGATCCCACATTTTGGGCAGCTGAAAGAAGCTGCAGCCCTGGTGCCCACCCCTGGGTGCCAGTTCTCTGGGTGGTTGGCTGGGAGCAGAAGGGTAGCAAGCTTTTCCAATGAGCATCACACTATAGGAGGGGTGAGCTCTGCCTCAGAAAGCATTAATACTGGACATATAGCACTGTATCTATACTGATTTCACCACTGCATTCCTTCACAGGTCAGAATGAAAATAGAGGAGTGAAGCAAGTTTAGCATTTCAAGCCACAGTACAAGTCACACTGCTTGGGCCATGGTAGCTAAAAGTGTACTGGGCTCTGGGGAAATATTCCTGAAAGACTTCCTGCCATCTCTGGAAGTGTTAAGACAACTTTGTGAATTGCAGTTGGTCTGCAAATATGCACTTCAGACTCCAAATATTTGCCAGACAGAGCAGAGATGCATAGTGAAGTGAAGCTCCAGGAAAGACCAGGCTTCAGCAGTTGGACACCAGCCTATCATCAAAGACCTGCAGGGCAAAGCACACAATATCCAGAACTGTAGTGACAGAAAACAGACATGAACAGCAGGGAAGGAAAAAAAATAGCAGGCAACTTAGTCAGGACCCGAAAAGGCAGAAGTTTAATTAACTTCAGACCTAGCTAATTGGCTAGATTTTTAGTCATGATAATTTAGAGTGTAATTTGTGATGTCTTCCTGTCATCACTGCTAAAAGTGAGCCTGAAAAAAACCACTCTCTCAGTCAGTAAATAAAGGCAAGCTATCTAAACAAAGAGTGCTCAAGTGTTTCAGTATGCTTTTCCACTTCGTTAGGTTTAGCCAAGCCATTAACCAGAGCAGAGACACTACTATTCCCTAGTCAGTATCTAGTCTGAAAATCCTCTTGCATTTCACACATGCTGGTATATATACCAAGGGGGACAACGCAGATGTATAATCTATCTGTACAATAGTGCTTCTGCTCGTGTTATTCCCCTTCTTGCACCCAGCATTACAGAACCTGTACCTGTCCCTCCCGAGCTGCAGCACACAGGAGGTGCACATTCCATGCAGTGAGATCAGCTTCCCAGGATAGACTGGGCCTCAGGCTATTCTATGAAATGTGGAGCTTCTAAGATTTCCACATTACAGGCTGATATTCAAGGCCAGTTACAGCTAATCTGCATCATCATCCTTTTTAGAAACTTGCCTCCAGTATAAATCCATATTGTTCAATAACCCAGCATCCTTTCTATCCTCAGGCATTTTCATGCTGTCTCTGCAATTTGGTCATATTCAACACTGGACTCAAACTGTGCCCCTTTGCTTTTAAGGATTTAATCAATGATATGCACACTCCTGGAAACAAGTTTTTCCACAGGTATTGTGAACAAGAAAATTAGTCCTGTTTCCTAAAAAAATTCTTCTAGGGACTTCCTGATACCAGTATGAAAGAAAAGAAGCTCTGACTGATGCCTTTGCCTTAGCCCCCACAGGAACAGGCCCGGGCTGGAGCTGCAGCCCGTGGAGAGGAGTCCACACAGGAGCAGGGGGTCTGGGGGGAGCTGCCACCCACCTGTGGAGGACCCGTGCTGGAGCAGTTTGCTCCTGGAGGATGGACCCCGTGGGATGGAGCCGTGTGGGAGCAGTGCTTGAAGAGCTACTGCCTGTGGGGAGCCCCCGCAGGCTCAGTTCTGGAAGGACGGCATCCCATGGGAGGGAATCCACGGGGAGCAGGGGCAGAGAGGGACTGTGAAGGAGCGGCAGAGATGAAGTGTTAGGGACTGACTGCAGCCCCCATTCCCCGTTCCCCTGCACCTCTCAGGAGGAGGAGGTTAAAGAAGGTAGTTGAGGGAGAAGGTGATTTTGGTTTGCTTTTAGTTTCTTACTGTTCTATTCTGCTGATCATAGGCAATAAATTATATTAATCTCCCTATGCTGAGTCTGTTTTGGACGTGAAAATAATTAGTGATCTCTCTGTCCTTATCTCAACCCTTGAGCCTGTTCCATTGTATTTTCTCTCCCTCTTCCTCTGAGAAGAGGTGGGTGAGAAGATGGTGGAGTTCAGCTGCCCAGCAGGATAAAACCACAACAAAAAAAAGGCAAAAAGTAAACTAAGTTTTCATTCAGTAAGAACGTACATCTTTAAATTCAGCTGGAAGTGTCCTCTACTCTTCCAGAAAAATATTTATCTCCCAAAAATTCAATGAGCAATAATTTGCAAATGGTACTCAAAAGCCATGTCATGCCACAGGATCAAAGATTGCTGTTACAGAAGATGAATAGCTAGTATGCACAGCACTAGGTGTAGTCTTTGTGTCACTGAGCACACCACAGAAAACAAGCCAAGTTTCTTTTTTGGGGAGAAAAAGATGAAAAGAAAGAAGAGAATAAACCAGCTTGCTAAGATCCATATTTTTTGATGTAACAAGAGAAAAACTGTCAACTTGAGCCTTTCCAAGAGTCACAAAAAGAAGACTGATGGGTTTTATCCCTACAGTTGTGATACTTCTAGGACATAAAAGGTCTTCTCTCTTTTGTGCTTCTTCTTAGGTTTGGATTGGTCTTTTATCTTTCTCCCCTCAGGTCTTTCTAGTGAGTTCCAGTGAGTTGGTTTGTGCAGTAAAGATGCATGAAAAGTTATGTCTTGATTTTGACTATTTTTAATATTTTGTTTTGCTCTGACAGCAGAAAAAGAAAACTCTCTCTTATCTGAAAGTTTTCCCTCTGGGTGAACCCACTTTCTGGTCGAGGTGAGGGTGTCAGAGAACAGAGTGGAGAAGGCAGGGATGTCCCAGGATCCGCAGCAAACAGCAATACTCACGGGCCAGATTTGTGTGTGGAGTCCTATGTGCTGAAAGAAAAAACCTTCCGGAAGAACTGTATTTTCAACTTTGAAACTAAATGCAAGGAGGTTTTAAAGCACTATTCATACCTTAGATGAGAGGTTCCAGGTCTTTTTAGTAGAACACCAACTTCTCTTCAGCTACTGAATGAGAGGAGTTACCAGAAAGAAACACTTAATTAACTTTAAACCCCAAAAGGAGAGCCAGATGGGGTAGAAAGAAAGTCTCCAGTCCCTGTGCATAACCTAAATGTAGTATATCTTCAGTTATGGTGGAATTGGGTATTCTCCACAAGAACAACTGTTTCACTAAGAAATGTTTAATACTGTAAATCGATTAGCTTTTTAAATGTAATTTATTGAGAAAGCAAACCACTAATGTACTTTTCATGGCATTTGTCAAACAGCCTTTCCTGTTTCTTTCACATATGCCTGCAGTGATGAACTCCAGAGCTCATCTGTTAGTGATGCTGGCTTGTATCCTGTTTCTCAGTTCTCCTTTTGCCTTCTCCTAGAGTGACTAAATCCATCTATAAATAAATAAGGTTGAACCCTTTCCAGGAAGGAGAAATTTTAGCACCTGCGAAGTGCCATAATCTGGCACAAAAACACAAAAACCTGTGCCAGGTGTGTCTGAGCCAGCATATGTCAGGGAAATGGCAACTCCTACCATTTCACCAGCTGACTCACTAGCACATAAGTGTTGCTCATCTAAGTCAACACCAGAGCAACCTGAAAAAGAGGAAACATCAGCAATCCCCTTTGGGACCATTTTGTAATCCCGTGTCAGTCATATTTGAGCCCAAGGGAAAAATCCCACCTAATACAATTTAATATGATATAGCCAAACAGGTGTATGGCTTTTTTTTCCCCTTCTTTCCACCCATACCAGCAGTGAAAACTTGTCACAGTTCCATGTGCGTTTGTTTAAAGCCTGAAAAAAAAGGACAAAAAAAAAAAAAAAAAAAAAAAAAGCAAATGGAAAAAAATTGTCAAGTAACATGCCTATTTCTTATTTATCAGTAAGTATCATAAATAAACAGCTATGCATAAATACGAAGCAATAAATCCTGTAGTTTAACCACACAACTGATAAAACTCTCAGCTCAATTTGAATTTTGACCTGTATTTTCACACTGCTAACCTGACAGACTCCTAATGGATTTTGAGTCTTTACAGTTTGCTGTGGAGATAACTGGATTATTAACATCCTGGGCTTCAGGGTCAACAAAGCAGTTCAAAAAAATGAAGCTGACCAGTAATGTCATGGGCAGAAAAATTAAGGTCCCAACCATAATCCAGGAAATTACATCTGGACAGGGTGATTACTAAAAATGCTGATTGCAGACAGATTAACTAAGAAGTTGATAGAAAAGAATACAAATAGAATTATGGTGGATATGCATAACTATTTCATCTGCAGATAAATGCATCCCATATCCTGAGGGGGAAAACAAAATATTAAAAAGTCAGATTATTTACATGTGTAAAAAAGCACTTGTGAACCTAACCTATTCTAACGTAAACTTAGACCCAGTATTCACCCAGTGAACAAGCTTTAGTGGTCTTTTGTCCCTCTTGTCACACGAGGACTGGGAAAGTGCAGTGAGAGCCTTGAGGCCCAGGAGAATTGTGCTTCAGAGGGCACAGCACCTGCAGGGAAGAATAGGAGTGGATCAGAAAGAAATAAGCTGTTTTGGAGACACAGGAAGGAGACAGGAATGCAACTGAGCTGAGCCAACTGGCCCGCTGAAGGTGAAAGGTTTGTGGGATGAGCAGTATGTGCAGAATAACAGATTGTTTGGCAGTCAAAGGAGAAACACACAAGATGAGTAGGTGACGATCACATCAGCCATTTCTCAGAGCAATGGATTTGTACTAGAAGAAACACATTTTGCTTAGCCCAAGACTTCACATGGGTGTCTTCTGTTTTCTTAGGTCTGTGGTGTAGCAGAGAGTACCTCAACCAACACAATGTGCTTAGTAAACACAGACCTGTTCTTGTAATAAGTGCTCATCATGTACACCAAAGACTTAGGGAAATTTAGGGAGATTATCTGCAATGAATATGACCAAAAGAAGGCATTTCACAATTATCCAAAACAATCAGGATCTTGAAGTATATTAGTACATAGCCTTCATCCACTAAGCTAAGCTTTTCTTATCCTGCCTGGAATGGAGGGGTAGAGAAATTATACATATTAGTATATACAGTCAGGGTGTGTTCAGTAAAAACAGCAAGCAGAACCAGCAGGCTGCTTCTAATACGCATCAATTGTTCTAGCTTTCAAAACAGGACATTGCCATGATCTCACTTAGGTAACAGGTTTTTAAGCTTGAAATATATTATAACATGGCCACAGGTCTGGTTCACAATATGAGATTTTCTGGAGAGCAGGATACTTTAATTTATAGTAAAACTGGAGCAAAATTTTACATAGAAAGTCAGATACTATAAAAGTTTTATTAGTCAAAGTTTTATCAGTTCCTGCCACCGCAGAGCACATCAGACCTGCAGTTTAACACTACAAATCTATGGCCTTTTGCTCTCTTCCTGTGCATTTCAGTATAGTCACACAGTAGTTCTGTTCACTAGGACAAGATTTTTCTGAAAATAAAAACATTACCTCCTAAAATATAAGAGTTATAGAAAGTAATCCATTCTCTCATAAAAACTGTGTAAAAATGTAAAAACTTAATGTTCTGGTGCCTAGTTTGAACAAAGACACAGAGTAACCTTAGAAGTGGTAGCAAAAGCTGGAGAACCATTCCCAGGGTTTAAACACAGAGATTCACAGAAAATGGGAAACAGGTTAAAGAAACAAAAAAAAAAATGTCAAGGAATACATGAATGTAACACTGGTTTATTTCTTTAAATCCTTCTGTAACTAAAAGGATCAACTATAAATTAGAAACTACAAGCTATATAAAACTAAAGGAGTTAAAAATATAAACCTCTTATCAGCATATTGCTTTGTTTTACTAGAGTTTTCTCTACAAAGGGATCAAATAAATGAATTGCCTTGGACTTTGGGCAGCCAGGGTTATGTCTTTGTCAGAAAATAAACACATAAAAGCACATGACACCTTCTTTTCATTGGCTTTACTCACATTTACTTTTTTGAAGAGAGATGTTGATAGGCAGAGACAAGAGTTTATAAATCGTAGTCTGTTTTCAGAGGTACAACAGAAGCTAGTTGATGTGCCTCTCGGTTGGCTTTCAAACCAGGTGCCAGCCCTCAGACAGCCTCAGGCAGCCTCTGCATCACCTTGCAGGGCAGCCTGGGGCCAGGAGAGACCTCCACTGTGTCACTCCATCCACTTGGCTTATGCTATATGTGAAAACTAATTTCACTGATAGCTCATCAATGCACTTACTAAAGCTGCTTGTTTGAGTTAATGGAGACACTGAATGCTGCTGGCTGTCAGTTAATTTTATTTAACTACAATCTGATTGTCTTATTTCCTTATAAATCAAGTGATACTACTCTCATATGAATATAAAGTGATTTTTATATTGCCTTATATTCATAATATAAATTTATATTTATAAATCTAAATAAACAATGTGGCACTGTTAACTATTTATATTTATTTTCTTTCTAGGAAATTACAACATTAAAAAGTCTGATTCATGCAGGTTAGGGCAAGCAGGCCTTGGCTGAAGAGAAAACCAGCATGCTATCACACAGTTTTGCCAGGCCACTTATGGTCTGTTATGAAGACATCGTGTTCCTCATACAGCTCCCATCCAGGTGCTGTAACAACGAATTTCAACTTTTACGCCAGGGAGAATATAAGCCTCGACAGCAGAGTCAGCTATATCCCTCATAAGGTGCATGGTGAGGCTAACTCTTCACAGGAGTCTGTGGAAAGCAGCCAACATGGAGTACTTTAGGTCAAAGAGAGAATCAAGTTTTCAATCTACTTCTTCAGGCTCAAAGAGGAAACCAAAGTGTTGTTAGAAGAATGCCCAAATTCAACCTAAATGATCCTTAGACACCCTGCTGCTGCTGTGGATCGGTGAAGAAAAAGTTGCTGACAGCTTTGCTTCAAACTTCATGTTTTCTACGGGGCTTACAGAACATTTATTTTCTAAAGGACTATATTTCTGCCAAATAAAAGACAGAGGAAGGAAGAGGAAGTATATATAAATGAAGTATTGTATAAATACATTTCTCTCTTTTATGAAGGAAAAAAGCATGTATTTTGGAGTCCATGGTTAAGACTGCTGGCTTTAAAGGTATCTTCAATTCTGCTTCAGTAATTACAGAAGTTATATTGATGTTAATAGAATACTTTGAGTGAGAAAATATCAGCAAACATCAGAAAACAGATGCTTTCTAAGTAGCTAAAGGCAGCATATTTCAGAATCTTAGTAGAAGTGCAGATTTTTTTTTTTTTTAAAGTTTCTTTAAGGGCTTATTTTCAGATATCTTCAGCTGGATGCTGGCTTGTTTTTTGTCTTTCAAGTATTTGTTTATTGATTCACCTAGTTTCTTGAAGCACCAGAACATGAACATCTGAACCCCAGCAGGCTCATATATATCAATGCTCAGAGTTATTAATTTCCCTAAGCAGTGCAGCCGTTGGTAACCCACTGCCATATGGCTCATTTCTCTCCTCATCTTCTGCGCACGCTTTCATACATATAAACACATATGATACTCAATTTGTTTAAAATATACCCTCAGCTTTCTGTGAATGTTTTTCTCAATTGGCAGCAATCACATATCCTGTTTTCTCTCAAGTATTTTAATGAAGGGAGGAGGGGTATCAAAACAGCATAAAAAGCAATGCACCCTCCCTTACCTTGCTTTGGAACAGTTTCGCTGAATTTTAGTTCTGTCCTGTCACTGCAGGCACTGTAACTCATGCCACAATGGAAGTGGCCTCAGTTGAAACAGACAGAGGAGAGTGCTAGCCTGGGGAGGGCAGAGCAAGAAGACATTTTAGCCAGGGTTCAGAGACACAGACCGTCCCCCCCCAGGAGCTCATTGCCTTTCACACAGCTGCTAGACTCGGCTTCTGGCAACACTTCAGTCCCATGAAGGGACTGAGCAATGTCCCCAGGAAGGAACATGTGAGCAGTTCTACAGGGCCACAAGACAGGAAGAGGCCGAGTTTCAGAAGTGACTGCCCCATTCTACTTCAAAAGGAATTTGCTTTTTTTCCTAATAGTGGCTACCTGATAAGTCTTAAGAATGGTATACACATTTGATTTAGGAACAACCTTGACATACAAAGCATATTATTGACCAGATTTCTTGAAGAAATAATTCTTATGTCTGCAGACATGGTGCAGCCTCACCTCGAGCACTGTGTGCAGTTTTGGGCACCACAGAATAAAAAGTACATAAAAATGTTAGAGAGTGTCCAAAGGAGTGCCACAAAGATGGTAAAGGGTCTAGAGGGCAAGACATTTAAGGAGCAGCTGAGGTCCTTTGGTTTGTTCAGCCCCGAGCAGAGCAGGGTGAGGGGAGGCCTCATGGTGGCCTGCAGCTCCCTCACGAGGGGAGCAGAGGGGCAGGCGCTGAGCTCTGCTCTCTGGGGACAGCGACAGGACCCGAGGGGACGGCATGGAGCTGGGACAGGGGAGGGTCAGGCTGGGGGTTAGGGAAAGGGTCTGCACCCAGAGGGTGCTCAGGCACTGGGACAGGCTCCACAGGGCAGTGGTCACAGCACCGAGCCTGCTGGAGTTCAAGAGAGTGTTTGGACAATGCTCTCAGACATGTGGTCTGAATTTTGTGTGGTCCTGTGTGCAGCCAGGCATTGGACTTGAAGATCCTTGTGGGTCCCTTCCCACTCAGGATATTCTACGATTCTTTGATCTGACCACCTAGTTATAGATTTTTATTTCAAACTCAACCACACATATGCAGTGCATTTCAGAGGAAAACCCTTTGCAGATGGGCACAGCTGGACATCAGTGGTATTCCGCAGCTCCACATATGTTACCAATTTTGCACAGTGAGAGTCTTCGCAGCGCTACATGGCAGCAAGGGCTGGGTTCCCAGGGACTGCAGCTAAAACTGCCAGATGGGTCCTGTGCTGGGAACCAGAAAGTTAGGAACTGCGATCACTACTCAAGATGAGCTTGGCTTAAATAGAGAAAGAGGACGTGATTCACAGCGAGTTGCTTCTTCCTAGACTGTAGTCTCATTTAGATATAAATGAGGGCTACCAAGCTCAGGGAACATTGAGAAAGGGTAGGATTTTAGCAGTTGTTCTCCCTTTGCATTGGCAGTGTGCTTTTAAGCGTGCTTCTAAAGCATCATAAAGTACTCATTAATCTCTATTTTTTATAGGTTTCAAGAAATTTAGTTTACATAATGAAGATTGAGTAACTGACTGAAAATGAAATACTAATGAGAAGTGCTAATTATCACAAGCTCTGAATTAATGTTCTCATATGTTTACATAAAGTTCTGAGAATAATTCCGCTAGAAAATCTGAGTTGTGGGAATCCATTAATTGTAAACATTAATCAACTCAAAGTTGAAAACACATAAACAATTTGTTATGGTATAAACCACATCTGGTATAGAAATGTATCTCAAAGAATCTACTTACATACATGCCTCGGCATCCCCTCATGCCAAGCTTGCAGACCTCAACACACAAAGTTGGTGCAAGAGATGAGCAGCAGCAAGCTGCTCAGCTCCCCTTCGCCCAAGCCCCATTCTTATCAGTGACACTAACAAGTCTGACTGTTCTCCAACACCCCCTAAGATAATTCATTTTTAGAATTTGGATTCCTTGCATTGATCTTGGCAATTGCTTGCAAGTGCCAATTATAGATTACAAAACCACACTGGAATAGTTTTTAAACAATATTTTGCCTATAGCATTAGACCAGTAATGATTATGGAGTTTTCCAAGTCTAAGTCCAAACTTGTTAATTTATCATTATATTTTAATATCCAACTACCACATCATGGTAAATATTTTATTTATTTATTTATTTATTTTTAAGTGATTTAAGCTACTTTTAAAGGCCAAAAAAAATACTTTGCTACTTCTCCAAGCAAAACAGTACTGAGTACTACACCCAAAATATTTTGTGTGGCAGAATCAGACAGCAATAATTCCAGTATATAATAAGATTCTTATTACTTGCTAATGTGCAATTGGCTGCAGGTTTTAAGTCCATCTAATCTGCATGATAAGAACAGAATTTATAAACTAACAGAAAGCAAGGAAATTCAAAAGTTAGTGGGAATAATGACTATTATTGAAACAAAGCACAGCAAACTGAAATGAAATATAACCTTCAATATTACCTGTTACTCTCTCAGCATCTGCTGTTTCATTAATGAAGAGCCAGTCTTTGACATACGGCGTATGTCCTTGACCAAGACATGACCTTGCTGTGCTGACAACCATCAGAACTTTGCCCCAACAGAACAGTCCTTAACATAACCACTCTTATTTTAAGAAACTGCTTGTTTCTATTTCTATATTTTGTTTCAGTAACGTAGGACGGATGTACATTTGAAAGGAATAAAAATCCATTAAAATAATTTAAAAAACTTTATTAATAAATGTAACATTTTGTTTCCATTTATTTCAACTTGTAGAAGAATACATGATACATTCCAAATGTGCAGCCAACCAAGGGAAACACTAACGAGAATATTTGAAATAAATAATGCAAGTCTGTAATAGCCAAGTAGTTTCTCAGAAATTCTGTAAACAGACTGTGATTGGGACTTTTCAGGAAGTACTGTCTTAAAATGTTAGATTTCAAGAAGTAAAATTCTAGAAAAATTGAAGTGTGGTTCTCAGAAAACCACCTCTTAAATACACCCAATACTTTGTATAAGCCCGCAATAATACACTAAACAAATAAGCCTTACAATTAACTGAACACAGAATTGGAAATGCTGCTAGTAAGTGCCTCCCTGCGGCTTGCAGCCATTTAATTATAATAGCTTGCTGTGCGACAGCATGCAAGGTTCCTGAAGGCAGCAAATATTTTAAATAATAGTGTCCTTAATTCACAGGGAAAGCAAAATAAAAGAAACTGACAACTTTTCTGAGAACCCCATGATTGCAGATAAACAAGTAACAGAGAACATGAATGAACCTCTTCACCATGTTCAGTTGTTCCCATGAGAAAACAATAACTCCCTTGAAACACACACACATTGGAGCAGAATATTTTAAGTCACTACATATGATAATACAGTCTCTGAAAAGAGGACCATTTTACTTGACTTTGTTTTTTATCTGTTCCAGAAAACAACAGAAGTATGTTCCCAGATGTGCACGCCACAGCAAGGGGGAATTTGAAAAAGAGCTGAAAGTCTCATCTATATTCAGGTTACTAAGTAATATTCAAATAAATCTCAATGCACTTACTTTATGCTGCAAAGTAATTGACTGCATGGGCCACTACATGATTTCCACCACGCTGTTGGCATTATTGCCCAATACGGAAATTTAGAAGCAAAGTCATGAAACAGTAATACATTCACTGAGACTTATTAAAAAGTATTTTTAAGCCAGTTTAAAAAATAAAAGAAGTGAAGGTTTGCAGTAAAGAGAAGGAAAATCAGGCTGAATTTGCTTTTGAGGAAAAGCTGCTAAATTTGGATTTATTTTTTTTCCCAAGACAACTGCTTGTCTCCTTCTTAAATTGCCACCATATCATTTAATCATTTCACTGATACAAGTCTGCAGAATTTATGGAATAGTCAAAAGAACCACAGCCAAAAACTTGATAGTCCATAAAAAAGGAACACATTTTCTTCTCAATAGATTCTTACAGAGATCTGAAATAATATTGACAGAGATGCAGACTACCAGGGGACACACACTGTTTGTCTCAGTACTCCAGTAGCACAGGCCATGGCAGCTTTAGTACACAATGTATTCATTAGGCATTCATTCCTATGGAGTTATAAGCAAATTATGGAGAAAAAAAAAAAAAAAAAGGTGGGGAGCAGGACTTACACAACTGACCCTTTTTGGTTTAACTGTATTGACATGGTCACTTTAAATTAAAAAAAAAATAAAATCTTTAAATACAGCTTTTCAACAAAATTAACCATGCCTGTTTGGTAAACAGCATCTTTAAAGCATCCATATTCATACTCTCACATTGGAAACACACCACTTTTGGACTTGTACATCAGGGACAAAATAGTTATCAAGTAACACATTATTTAGGGTGGTATGACATTATTTAAGGCAGAAGCAGAACCTTTGAGTTTCCCATCTCATTTTACAATACAGGTACATTTCCTGTTAGCAGTTTTCTAATTGCAAATTAGTCACTTAAGTTCTTCCAATTAAAATAACAATTGAGAGTATAAGAGTTTGCCTTGTACCTTTCACTACGTTGTCACCAGCTATGCAGTCATCCTGATTCTCTTTCAAGAAAAATCTACCAGAAGCTATCCAACATCTCTTAAAATGTGACTAGATTCCACTGCAAGCATGAGTAAGTCACAGACTTTACATATTGGATATACAATGAAATCATTCCACTTGGATTAAATAACTGTATAAGAAACAATACTCCATTCATTCCACTCACATTCCATTCAATGTTATTGAATATCATAATATTCAATCATTTTTTGGCCAATACTATTTGAATTTCTAGTTTTTTCTTTATGATACACACTTCTTTATTTCGCACACCATACATTTGTAACTCAAGGCTTTATTTTCTATACCTGATTACTTCTTTCAGAGGTAAACAGTGTCGATTAAAAACAGAAGTGAATTCTCAAATTTTAGAAGTGCGGCAAAGAGTCATTTGGAAAAACCAATGCATAAATCTGTTTCACCTATGTAAACAGCAGCCTCTGAAGATTGCTTTGAGTAAGCTGCTAGCACAAAAGGTATTTTTCTGTGTCTCTGAAAAAGCTTAGTTCAGTGACAGCAAAGTTGAAAAACTTTCCCACTGACTTACAGACAAGTTCTAACAAAAATAATGATTCCCCTGTAAAATCCCTTTAAGTTTCAGCAAAACATACTGAACTCTTCAGATCCTTTACCTACCAATTCCTCAAACATAAACATAACTGCAGCAGAATATACTCAGTAATTAATTTCCAGTGTTCACCTTTATTAAAAACAAGGTCTTTGCTGTGAGAACAAATAATCTCTCATTTGTAGCTTGAAAGCCTAGGATGGGATCATTGGCTTCCAGGGTTGCTACCAGCTGCTTGGCAACCTGTCCTACTTGTCTTCCTTCCTTCCTGTTGTAGAGAACTGTGGACAGAGGAGCTGGCTGGCGGTAGATGAAAACTCGCCGCAAGCACTCACAAAGAGCAGAATAGGAGTAGTCTGGGGCGCAAGCCATGAACTTCTTGTCTTGTTTTGATGCTTGTACGTAACCTGCACAGCCCAAAAAGATATATAGGAAGAAGATGCAATATATTAGCTTCAAGAGCACTTTAAATGGCTAAGTCAAAATCAAGCTTAGCTTCAAAAATAATAAGCAATTACTAACAAAATTTTGAATCTGTGACTAAAACAGGGTTGATAAGACACGAATGGTTTGTCTATGGCCGGACACAGAATGGTTTGTCTATGGCCAGACTTGCACAGTGTTAAGGCTTCCTCTTTTTCCAACTCTTTGCCTCACACAGCCAATAGGTTTAGAATGCTCAAGAACTTGGTAGGAGACAGCTGACCAAACTCATCAGAAAGATGGAGAGGCTCCTTCAGAAAACTGCAGTAAGAAGGGGCAAGATCAAGTATTGCTCCTTTAACCAGCAGCAAAACATTGGAATTTACTTGTAATCTGACCAGTGTTTATTCAAAATTATCCCCCTTTTCAAGAGAAAGCTGTTAGGAAAGATACACAGAGCAAGAAAACTCTTGGTCACTTCAGTTGCCCTTCAATTCCTTCCTTAGGTTTCAGTCTAAAACTTGGACTGAAAAGTAACAATTTTGCAATCTTCATCATTGTATTGCTTGTTAAAAAGTAATCCCAAAAGTTCAAGCAAATAAAGATGGAATTAGCACTAATAGCACAGTTTTGTCCAATGTAACAAGTTTTAGAAATTTAGTTTGTTAGCCAATAAAATACTCATTTTTAGTTCTAGCTCTTCTACAGTATTTCAAGATTTGGCTACAGATGAACAAGTTGAGGTCTTATATCATACATGGCACAAAAAAGGTGTACTAGGTTAGTACAGATGTACAAACTTCAATATAGTATTGTAAAATGATAGGACTATAGGGAGAAAGAATTGGAGAAACATTTTGTTTTATCACCATAGGTATAAAAACATCAAAGATATCCTGATTTCCTTCCTGTTATTTTCAAAACAATTGAAACACATTATAAAAAGAGTACTACAAAGTCAGCATAGAAATTGAAACTAGCAATAATTTGAAAAAAAAAAATAACCTTAATCCTTATCATCCCTTTTTTTCCTAGTATAATGAAATTTGAAACGAGCAAAGAACAAATTGTGGAATTAATCTCTTTTGTTAGAGAACTTTTAAGATACTTACCGCTTAATATGACCATAAGTGAAAATAACAGGCTATAAAAAAAGAGCATTCATATACAAACCCAAATAAACTGCAAAAATCCAGACCAAAATCAATTATGCATTATGGAAACCTACATGAGCTCTATAAAACAGCTCGTGCCTTCCATTTCATTTTATATGCAGACAGAGTGGAGTGGTCAAACAAATGTATTTAGGGGACAGAGGGAATAAATTGTCACACGGCACTGTTAAAGGAGTAGGTCCAGACCACACTTAGAGAACATGAACACTATAATAAATAAATAGTAAATGGTGCACTAGATTAAACGAAACCTGATTTATCTTTATTAAGTTATAGGTACAACACTGTGCTATGTAGACCATTCCGCTTTACCTGATACATCAATTCTTACTTACTGTTTTATCTATTTATTTTAAGTATTTTCTGCTTCTTAGCTTATGAATTCTGCTTCCAGCTTTCACTAAAAAAAATCCTACACTTGAGTGCAAGAATACAGCAATAACTAAGGGTTTTCACAGTCACATTTTCCTACATTTCTGGCAGTCTAATCTCAGAGGTAAAGTGGTTTCTGTAGCCATAGCTGGCACAGTTATGCTCTTTATTTTTCCTGTCATGTTTGTTTATTTTAAATTCATTAAAACTTTTCCCATCCACAAGGTTTTATGGAAGAAAGTTCCACAGCATAAATATGCCTTTGCTAAGTATTTATTTTAGTTTCTTTTGAACCTACTATGTACCAACATAATTTGATGTTGCTAGCTCTTGTAACAGAATAAACATTGAACAATCATTTCCAGTTCCTCAGACCTGCCACCTGGGACAACGAGATAGGAAAAGTTTAATGGTCTCTTACTAAAATACCTTACCATAAGCACATACAAAATTAGACATGAACATCAACAGCGAACCTCAACTGTTGCCCTGTTTTTTTTCTGTCTTTTAAGGTGTTTACTGTGCTTTTAGAAGTCTTTAAATCAAGTTCACTTATCCAATGAACTCTCCTTTTTGCTGTGCAGTACTGTGCTTGCGTCATGTATATAGTCTGAATAGGTTCATTTTTCTCAAGGCATAAACATCTTATCTCTCACATTCTAGTATTTCTAGAATTAAGCTAGCATTCTGTTACCTACAGAATTACAGTGCCTTTCAATTCAAATTTAATTAAGTGAAATATCAACAGAAGCCATACTGAGAGAATTCAGGCAGGAATGTCTCAGAAATGTGACACAGAGTCAATATCCTACCTAAAGCATTAAAAGTTGCAATGTGTTCCCACATGTTTTCTGGCTGGTCAGGGTGGGGCTGCCAAAGAAGAGCATCAACATCGTGCCTCAGGCAGAAGCAAGGCATTTCTCTGGGATCCACAACAGCTGAGAAAAGATACTGGTTGCTTCCAAGATTAATCTGAAAACAAAAAGAAATACAAAATACTGATACAAAGCACGAATAACGGATTCTGTCACATGCTGCCACAGTTGGATGTTTAACAGATTAATGTTTGTTAGTTGATAAAATGTTTGAACACATTATGATGATGTGTTCAAACTGATCTCAGTACACAACAGGTGGCTAACACATTTCAAACATGTGCAATGTAGTTTCTTGGGATAATATTTAGGGAAGGATTATGCCCATTACACGAGCACACAGGAATAAATGCTTTTGTATAGAAATGATTTTCTAGGATGGAGGATCCTAATCTACAATGCCTGATGTTAGGAAAAGATTCTCTCTACTTAAAAAAATTAGTGCTGTTTTTCTGCCATGCCAATAGGGAAGGAAATACTGTCCCTATGCAAAAATAAAAGTTGGTGAGCACTGGAAAAAGGATTAGTTAGAATACTAAAATGATGAAATGTCAACAGTTTTGTATTTTCTCACAATGAAGTAATTACTAAGTTCCAGACTAGCACTCTGTTCATCAAGTGTCTAGATGACCAAAACCATTCAACAACCACTTCTATACACCAGGAATGATCATAAGAAAAGTGAGACAGGCATATCCTGCCAATCCCAATTACCTTCAAAATAAATAAAAACTTCTATCAGTGAATGATCAAGGAAACAAAAGTTCCTTCTCTGTGACACTGATGACCTTTATAGTCAACTGCTTTCCAAAAAGCAGATTTGGGAGACCCCATGTTCAGCCTGAATACCATGATATTCTGCCTTCCCAGCCTACAATTCCAAATCTCTTACATGTACAGATGCAAATTATTAAAAAACAACAACAACAAAAAAACAGCTCTTGTATTTATTATTAATGTTATTAATTAATAAAAATAATTTTCTTTCCAAGCACGTAGAAATTTTGGAATTTGCTATCATAAAAGAGTAAAACTAGTTTTGAAAGATACCGAGCTTGCTGCAATAACTGGTTTTGTAAGTGAAAATAAAAGGTCTAGTACAATGTGCTAGTGTTGAACTTTATATATTCTCATACATAATAAAGTAGCAAGCACATATATTTTTGAGATCTAGAAATGGATGAACACTACCTAAACAGACAGTAAACCACAAGCTGAAAAATATATCCTCAAGACTTTTTCTAGAGCTTTTCTAAGGAAATGGGAAATTAGGATTCAGGATCTTACTCTGTAACCATAACGTGTTCTGCAGAACAAAGGTTGTTCTAAATGTGCTTTGAGTAGAACACCAACATTAATTACAAGCTTAGTAGAGGTATCTTGAAAAAAAAAAAAAAAAAAAAAAGTATAATAATAATAATAATAATGACAACCACAATCCGTGATGCTCTCAGATGATTATTTTGTTTGTTCCTTTAGGGAATAAACCAGACCAAGTTCTAACTTACTGATAGTGGGGGACATTGCTCAAAATCTAGATTAAGCATTTTGCTCACTGCTATTTCCAATGTGACTGACCAACAGTGATCACAAAAAGAAATGGATCTATGCTTTATTTTTGTAGTAAAAAAGGTGCAGCTTCCTACCAGGCTATCTGAAAAGTTAGTGAAAAAAATAAAAGCTATGGAACCTACAAAAAATTTATGTCCCTGAAGAAGACTCCATTCATGTCATTATTCTGACATACCTTTGCTTTTTCAATTGACTCACTTTGAGTGAAAGTGTGCCTATGTAGATATATCTGTACAGATATACACAGATTTAAATGCATATATACATACACATACATATTGTAAAAACGAGATAAGAGCAGCCTTACTTTTACATCAAAGTGCTACTGAAGGACACATGGGTAGATAATTTTTTATTGTTGCTGTGATTTTATGTTATGGAAGAAATGTATGTGGTTTCAAGGACTTGCACAGATTTTTGTTCTGATAACAGAATTTAATGTTCATATCAGAAAAACAATATTTAAAAATATTTCTGTAATAATCTACAGTACTTACTACATGAGTGACCTTTAGGGTATCACCATCAAATCTGCATAAAGTTGCACTGTCTTCAAGAAAAGCATCACATTCTTCTAATTCTTGTGCATTACAAGGTGGGTTTTCCTTTTCGGGGTTTGGATTCTGAAACAGAAAGACAATGAAAACTCTGAAAAACTGAGCTTTAAATACAGCTGTATATGTATCAATCCATTTCTAAAACAAAAACAATCCATGGAACTGTAAGAATCATTTGCATATCCCTTTATACTTAAAGATCAAATTACGATGTACTTAACCAAAATGAAAGCCACCATTTCTGTTGTGGAAGATAGCATGGGTGGCAGGTACAACAAAATGTATTTCAGCTTAAGGAAAGGAACATATACCAGTAAAACATGGACAATATTTCTCCCCCATAAGTAGCAAGAGTATATGATCCTGAAAACAACCTAAGTAGGTAAAAGTAAATTTACATCACTGTAAAATTCTTTCAGATTGCTACTGAAAATGCTACAAAAAAAAAAATGGATTGATTTATTGTCTAAGTAGCCCTAATTACCCTCATCATGATAATTACTGCACAAGAACTGAAAACTTGTGACAAAAAAATCCTCTTATCCTCAGTATGAGTTGCAAAAGCAAAGACATTTGAAGTTCCCAATGAAAATATGTTTAGATGTGCTACAGTATCTTGCCCATGAACAGTGGGGGAGAGAGGAGTGAAATCAATTTTAAGCACTAACCAGAATTTATTGTAGTATAACTTTTTTCAGCCCTCTTCAAAAAAGCAGTAATCCACAACTAATATATTAAGATCCACAGGGAGTCATATTTCACAAGTTTTAGATGAGATACCACTTTCTAATCAAACCAAAAGGTGAAGTATCAAACAAACAGTACTTTAAAATTACATTTCAAGTAAAGACTCCCTGTATAACAATGCCAGAAAGTTTGTGAGTCATGCTTATTTTAAAAGGCAAGCCTAGGAAACCATTTCATTAACACTCACAGTCAATATAAGCCAAGTACAGCAACCCTAAAAAGACAGCATACAGTTGTTGCTAACCTACTGATAAACAAGGAATGGACATACTTAAAATTTACTTCAATCAACTGCTTTAAAATTGGCCCATCATGGGAACAAAATCTATTTTTTGAATTAATCAGACTTGTTTTGTTGGACAGACGCTATAATGTAAGCTAAATTCAGTCCCAGATGAAAACAGCACAGTTCTAAACATGTCCAGAACTCTAGTGCCATTAGTTTGTTACCAATTTCAGATAACAATGAATCTGGTGTTAGGATTCTGAATAGTAAATGAACTGAAGGTCTATCAATGATGTGCAAATTAGGGTATCAAGAAAAGACAACATACAAATGTGCAAGAATTTTAAATATTTTATTTTTCAACTTCTTACCATTTCTTCGGAGGTCAGATGCATCAGACATTCACTCATTTCAGTGTCCATAATGAATTCCCCATTTGTGTCGCCAATTATTAGCTCTGGCCACCGGAGACCCTCATTTTTCTTAATTAGAGAAATTTCCAAGCTAAAATGCAAATAGAAGACAACGAGTAGTAGATGAACACACTGCATCCTTTTTTCAGATGACAGTCAGAAAGCTCTGAATATAGATTTGAGAGCTTCTCCTCTCCAAACTGATAATGCAAACCTCGTAACAGAAAACACAAGGAACCAACTTATAAAATAAACTATTCTAATGGAAAATATCCCAAAATATCCCAAAGAAAATAAGATGAAAGACAAGTGATTTCTAAAAGTTTAATAATGAATAAAATGTATTCATGGAAGTGCCCTCAGAGTTTTCAATTCAACTGTGGTTTCCTCTGAAGTAGTTTTGTTAGTTTTTAAATACTGCAGGAGATCACCTATAAGTAAATCAATTCAGAGAGAGAAAATTTCACTGCAGAAGTTTATTTGAAACCTAACAGGTACTAAATGCCACCCCTCAAGCGCACACTACCTTTGTATAATGTGTAGAACAAAAATATTTGTATTTTATAAGCCTCAGAAATAGTACAACTGTTACCTACACTGTCTACATAAAATTCTACATAAAAATGTACAATTACTTTAACTTGTGAGGAAAAAAAAAAACACTTAAGAACTCGGTATAAGGAATAAATAAATACATAAGTAAATAATGAAGAAAACCTGATGTGTCAGCAGTGTAATTCTATTTAATTACACATGGGTAGAACAACAAATACAGTTTCAATGGACATGCTTTTTAGACACACCTACAAGGTCTAGAACATCAGTTGTTTACCTGACACAACAAGAAAACTTTCTAAGTTACTAAGTACTGCATCAGAGTAAGAAGTATTTGGTGACCTCTGAATTATCTTAATTTTATAACTGAAACCACTACATTGGTTATCAGAAATACAATTATTTTATAGAAGATAATTTGGAGCAAGTTTTTTTAATCAAAAAATTTAGTGGTACTGTAGTGTCACTATTAAAAATGAAGTGCTACTTATAACATTCAAATGCGTAAATACCATTTCATATTAAAACAGACACCTGAGAGTCATGCAGTATTAACCACTTGATAATTAGCTCAAACTTGAATCATTTAGCTATTTGTCTAATGATCAACTACTACGCATTCACATTTCAGTATACAGCATTAGCGTAATCTGCATACAAATATTAGTCTTTTAGTTATTCTCCAGAGGAATTACATAAACTTTCATTAGCTACCTTTGGGGAAAAAGCAAAGATTTTTATGAAAGAAAACTCAAGGAAAACACACTTATCAAATTAAATTAAAAAAAAAAAAAAAAAAAAAAAACTTTAACTGTGAATGTCTTGCCAGTAGTTTTCAATTTCAATTGTAGTTTTCCTACTACAACCAATTCTCACAAAACACAGGCTTCACTGTACTTCACATACTACACATGCAAGTTCACACAATGCATCAAGATTAACGTCAAGCTTGCCCAAACACCTCAAAGTCATTATTCCTAGCACATCTTCTTTCATTTAGTATTTTAAAGCATTATAATGGCAAGAATTCAGTCTTCCCAAACATTAGTCCTTAATTTCTGCATCATCAGGTCTGGGAACCTTTCTTTCAAAACTGTTCCAGAGAAAAAACTTCATTTTACCTTCATTAAAGGAAAAAAAACTCTTTTCTTCGAAACAACTTTCTTCTTTTTTTTTTTTTTTCACCTGATGATACCACACATGGAAATTACTCTTTAAGAAACCATTAAACTAAACGTGCTTGTTTCAATGCATAGTGGCTCATTACTTTATCCTAAGAGCAAAAGCAGTAAATGTTCTAACATATATGATATACTGTCAGAGTTTGTTACTTTTCTTATACTTGTTGAAGATCCAAGACAAATTCCATCTATTCTATCAAATTTCTTGTTATTACAAAAAAAGTCTGTGAAAAGCAGGGTGAAAGTCCAGTTAATCAATCCTGAATTGTCATGAGAAGAAAATAAAAAAAAATAACAAAAAAAAGGAAAAAAATAATTGATTAACCTTACTTTGATACAAAACTTTATTTTTTTTTTTTATGTTTGTATACCTTTTTTTTTTTTCCCCTGGACATTTTTAGTACTTCAAAATATTACTAAATTTCCTTACTGAATTTATCACCAAAAGTTTCACGATTTTATGATAAACGGTCTTTGTGAGAATCATTTAACAGTTCAACCTTTTCACTTTTGCACTGTGACCAACTAGAAGTGAATGGACAAGATTATTCTCAAAGAGAATAAAAAAAACACAGACACGTATGGGTTAAGTTTCAGTAGAGCACACCACTAAATACTGTTATAGAAAGGCAACCAAAGGTTTTAAAACATCACATTATCTCTGGTTGCCAATAAGCACAGGCAAAGCATGCAAAAATAGTGAAAAGGCATGAGCATTGATGTATCCTAACACTGTGAAGAATTCTGCTTCACAGCTCAGTAGTGGAAAACCTTGAATTTCCTGGTCTGACACGAGGATAGCTGTCAGTACCATATACATATTTTTGTGTGAAAAATAAATTTTTAGCTTGAAAAGGCTGTTCTGTGTTGTTGTAAAAAATAGCTTGTCATATAACCTCATAAGCAAGTAACTGTAAGAAGAGGGAACTACTTTCACAATTAGTTAAAGAAACAGTACTGTAAGACAGAATTGCAGAAGCCCGTGAGCTACTTTCAGCAGAGGAGATACAACCTTGTAAGGAGGAGTTCAGGGTCTAGCATTAAATGAGTCCATTCCCAGAGGGCCCAGAAGTCAGATATGATACACACTCTGAAATCAATTCCCAGCAGTAGTAAATCTAAAAACCATATACAACACCTTTTGTTCTCTTTAATTATCCATGTGCAGCTTTCATGGTCCACAGAAGAATGTAGTTTTCCTTCCATCAAAGGAGGCTGGTCTTTCAGTGTAACACATATGTTCTCAGGGGAAAAGTGTACTTTTATGTCATCCTTAGTGATGTCTTGAGGAATGTGAATTGTTATTGTCACATCATCTTCAGTCTGCTGCCAGTAATAGAGAGGGTCTACAATTGAAAACGTACAGAAAAATGTCAACCAGATTAAAAAATGCTGTCCTGGATTCCACAGCATGCAATGCTGCTGGGAGTCATGGTTGGGGAAGGGCGGAAATAAGCTTCTAATCTGAACAACTTCCTTAAAATATATTCTGATTATAAAATAGAAATTTTTTTTTTTTAAGCAATCAAGTTCATTTCGGGTCCCTCGGTTGGAAAACATCTTACATTCATAACTATACTCAAATATGCTGACGGAGTTATCCAATGGGCATTAAATATTACTCTAAAGTTAATTGGGAAACTTATTGTGAAAGATATTACAGAATGGATAGCCAAAATGTATCGTAGAATCATAAAGGTTGGAAAAGACCTCCAATATCTTCTGGTCCAACCATCACCCTATCACCAATGTCACCCACTAAACCCTGTCCCTGAGCACCACATCTGACTTTTCCTTAAACACCCCCAGGGATGGTAACTCCACTGCCTCCCTGGGCAACCCATCCCAGTGCCTGACTGCTCTTTCTGAGAAGAAATGTCTTCTCATTTCCAACCTAAGCCTCCCCTGGCACAACTTGAGGCCATTCCCTCTAGTCCTATCACTAGTTATCTGCGAGAAGAGGCTGACCCCCAGCTCCCCACAACTTCCTTTCAGGTAGTTGTAGACAGCAATAAGATTTCCCCTGAGCCTCCTCTTCTCCAGACTAAACAACCCCAGCTCCCTCAGCCACTCCTCATAGGACTTGTGTCCTTCCCCAGCTTCGTAGCCCTTCTCCAGACATGCTCCAGAACATTCAAATGCACTGAAGCATTAATGATCAGTAACTTGGTTAAAAAGACACCAGGTGCAGTGGTTATGATAAGCTACTCCATACTCTGAAGTATATGCTGTTCAGAAATGTGAACGTTTTCCTCTAATCTACTTTGCTAGAAGTTACACTGACTATTCAACAGAAATGGTTTTAAAACACCAAGTAGTCTTCATCTGCCTCAGAAGACAGAGATGAAATAAAACTGCCTGCCAAGGGGTAATGTTTGACCTTTGCTCCTGGGTCTAGAATCTGCCTCATACCTATCTGTATTATACTGCTAGAAGAACTGTACTTCTGTAAGAAATACTTGTACACAGGATGGCAACAAACCTGGTTAAAGGGCTAGAAGGCATGCACTGTAAGGAGCAGATGAGGACACTAAGATTGTTAAACTTGGAGAAAAGGAGGAGGGTGACCTTATTGCTCCCTCTAAGCTTTCTGAGAAGGACAAGCTGGGAGCGAGGTGTTCTTCTTGTGACAGGACATGCAGGAATGGCTCAAATCTGTGACAGGGTAAGTTCAGACTGGACATAAGAAAAAGCTTATTACTGAGACAGTAGTTAGTCCTCTGGATAAGCTTCTGTAGTGGGTTTACATGGAAAGGTTTTGGTAGCAGGGGCTGCAGTTGAGGACTCTGTGAGCAGAGCCCATCAGCTGCCCTACATCAGAGCAGAGCCAGCTCCAGATGGCTCCAAAGGGACCTGTTGCTGGCCAGAGCTGAGCCAGTGAGTGATGCTGTTTGGGCCTCTGGGAGAGCGGAGTTAAGAAAGGGAAAACCGCTGTGCAGCAGCAGCTGGGAGAGAGAGGAGTGAGAAGCAGCCCTGCAGACCCCAAGGTCAGTGCAGCAGCAGGGCAGGAGGTGCTCCAGGCACGCAGCAGCAGTTCCCCTGCGGCCTGTGCAGGGAGAGGCCCCTGGTGGAGCAGGCTGTCCCCCTGCAGCCCATGGGTCCCACATGGAGCAGATCTCCATGCTGCAGCCCCCCCATGGGTGGAGGAGCCCCCGGTGGAGCAGGTGGATGTGGCCTGGAGGAGGCTGCGGCCCATGGAGAGCCCCCGCAGGAGCAGGCCCCAGACAGGAGCTGCAGCCCGTGGAGAGGAGCCCACGCAGGAGCAGGGGGGCTGGGGGGAGCTGCCAGCACCCGTGGGGGACCTGTGCTGGAGCAGTTTGCTCCTGGGGGATGGACCCCGTGGGACGGAGCCGTGTGGGAGCAGTGCTTGAAGAGCTGCTGCCTGTGGGCAGCCGCTGCAGGCTCAGTTCAGGAAGGACGGCATCCCGTGGGAGGGACCCCATGGGGAGCAGGGGCAGAGAGGGACCGTGAAGGAGAGGTGGAGATGAAGTGTCAGGGACTGACCGCAGCCCCCATTCCCCTGTCCTGCTCAGTGGGAGGACACAGAAGAGGGTAGATAGGGGGGGAGCTGTTTTTGTTTTGCTTTTAGTTTCTCAGTAGTCTAGTCTGCTAGTGACAAGCAATAATTTAATTTTAATCTCCCTATGTTGAGTCTGTTTTGCCCATGACAATAATTGTTATCTCCCTGTCCACATCTCAACCCTTGAGGCCTTTTCATCATATTTTCTCCCCTCTTTCCTTTGAAGAGGGTGAGTGAGAGAATGGTTGTGGCGGAGTTTGGTTGCCATGCAGGGTAAAACCACCACAGCTTCCTAGAGGATGTTGATGGCCCACGTCTGTCAATTTTTAGGAGGCATTTGGATAATGCTCTTTACTATATGTTCTAGCTTTGCATCGGCCCCAGGGTAGTCTTGACAGTTGGACTTGATCTTTGTATTTCCCTCACAACTGAAGCTAAGTTATTCTACAAGGAGAGAATCTAAATCTAAAAAATTCTAAAGGTTATGACAGCATGACTGGGTAGTGCACAGCTGGTCACAGAAAATGTAACCACAGATGTATTCATTTTCTTTTACATGTTACCTTCCTAGTTAGATGGAAAGCAAAGCATGGACAGGCTCATTCTCTGGAACGGTTTGAAAGCTCTCAAGGTGTCATAGTATAAGATTTAGCTGATCATCTCACCAACTGTAACTCTGGAAGGACTCTTACACTGTTGCCTGGTACTGTGAGTTTCCTGTTTACTACAGGATCAGTCACAGATGCTACAAATACACTTCCCAAGAACTATTATTATATGAGATGCAACGGCCATCAAAATTCTAAATTGTGACACAGACTGTATCTGATATTAAAGTCCTAATTTGTAAGACAACAGAATGAGACCCAAAAATACCTTCGGCCCTTCTTTTCTACACTATCTTCTAGACTACCTTATTAGTTGTCAAGTATGTATGGAGCAGAATCTGAAAGGACAAAGAAAAAGCCAAAATACCAATAAGCAACATAACCACTCTAATGTTTCCTCATGTATTGTTGTAATCTCATATAAAAATTAGAGTATTACTGCCAGCACATCTTGTTTCGCTATTTGGTATCTGCTATGCCTGCAATTTCATATAGCCATGCAACCAAAATTATAGCCCAGGTTAGGCTAATAGATTTCTGCACTGCTGAAAAAATTGTGCTAATATCATTCAGTTAAGATAGGTTCATTAGCCTCTCTCTCATATTCAGAAGCAAAAATCAAATCTTAAATAACACAATATAGCTACATAAATATACATATTGTGAACTCTGACATTTAGGATTAATACTTAGTAGGGGTTCATATACTTCATTTTGCTTTGATCTCCTAGAAGAAAAGTATGAGTGTATTTTGATGAAGTTGATTCTTTTTTCTCTAAACTACTTTCTTACTGGAGTCTTTTACTAGATTTTCATCTTAAAAAAAAACAAAAAAAAACAAAAAAACAAAACAAAAAAAAAAAAAAAAAAACAACTTTTTTTTTGTTGTTTGAAAGGCAGGAGTGATTTCCATATCAGAGATACCTTTCTGCTGAACACCTGTTTGGGTGCCATGCTCCATTCTCTCACCTAAATCTAGCTTCTGGATTTGAACACTTCAGCTAGATACCTGCATTTAGGTAACTTAACTGTTGTCTTAACTGTTAGCAAATGAGTACAGTTGTTTGCAGAATATTCTTTTTCTTGAGACAAGGAAATTCTTTAAGTGCTTCCTATCCAAAAAGACTTCTCATATAGGTTTATACCCAACACAACTTCCTAGGAAGAAAACAAATACGTTAAAAAAAGCCTGTCTTTCCAAAAAAAAAAAAAAAAAAAACAAACCTGGAAGGCAGATATTAAAGACAAACATTTACTGCTGAAGTTTCCAAACAGATTCTAAACTGACAAGCTCTTTTCTTTGACAAAACAAAGAGCAGTCTGTCATAACCTGACAGTTAAGTTTTACCTTTCTTTTCATTTGCTGTTTTTGCATCATCATTTTCTACCAACTTTTCTTCTTCTTGTTGTATAGATTTGAATGGTTTGTAGGAAAGAATCATTAGACCATCCCCACTTGGCTCTATTGCTGCATAATGGGGGACTGATTTGCCTTGTAAAACTCTCTTTCTGCGGATTTCATATTGATGATCACCTGTAAAATGAAGAAAAAAAAATCTGAGCAGTACTATTTTTCTACAGCGCAAAATCTCATTCAAGAACCTCATTACACCTAAAAATATTACATAATTCTACTGGTTAAATAACAGTACTATGGATTCAAAGGAAATTTCTCTTTTGTTTTTCAATGATTTTATTACACATATAGATCCTAAAATTAATCTAACATCGCTCCTTTTTCCTTATGATGACTTCTTTGATCACAGCTAGCCTGGCAATTCAGAAAACCACTCTCAGTCTCTGCACAAATAAATCTTCTAAACATTTTTGAGGTGCTAAAAAAAATTGAGTAACAACGAAATAGCTTGTGACAACAATTCATGATGGAAAATGCCTACCTTCCCTGTTGATGACTAGTGTTTTACAAGAGTTGAGGAGGTCCTAATTGTTAACTACTGGCACCAAGGACCACACCATTCCCTACTGTGCTCCCAAACACATGACTAACGATGACTTAAAACACAGGTAAGGCGATACATTCTAGTGTTCTTCCTCCATTTAAATTTACCTGGATTCAGATGCCTAAGTATTTGACTGACTTCTGAATAATAACAGATAGTGCAAGCGGATTTTTAGGAATTAACCAATAACTTCGTAAAATTCTCACAGGTGCTAAAATTATCCTCAAGAATTGTTTGATTTTTCACATCTATGCTTCAACTCTTCTTTATAAGAAATTGTTGTACTTGAAAACCAACAACAGCAAAAAAAAAAAAAAAAAAAAAAAAGGAACTTATTAGCAGAGACGTTAGACAAGACCACATCATGAAGGTAAAAATCATCTATACCACTCCAGTCTAATGTGTTCCTGGTTGACAGGTTGACATCAGTGCTACATTTAGGGAAACTCACAGTCACAGAATACAGAGAATAACAGATAAGGGGACCCAAATTAGATCTGGTTTAACTAGTTATCATACTTGTACTTGCTAAAAGTTAGTTCAGAAGTGGAATAAAAAACAATAACCAGACTACAATGTAATTCTGGTACTTGGGGGTGTTAATTAAAGCCCCTCTCCCTCCTTTTTTGAGTGTGGGCAGAGCGGTATTAATGGACTAGACATAGCCATTTTAAACAGAAACAGAGTCAGAGACCTATGCATTCAGAAAACCCCAGGCAACAAGGGATCATCCTTAAACAGATCACCTCAGACTATACAGATGACAAATAGGAGTGCTGTACTGGGAAGGTAATAACTCATACAACATTATGAGAAGTACAACAGATATTTATTAGAAATAGGTATCTTGAACCTTGATTTTACTGGACCAAGCTAAAGGAACTTCATTTCATAATGTCACAAAGTAAAGTTCTTAGTTTGTTTTCTAATCACTTTAGCCACACATGTATAAGTCTACTTCTTCCTATCTTCCAAATATTTGTCATAATTAAGGTCTAAAACTGAGACCTTCATCTGAAAACAACAGAAAATTACCTATCTGAGTAGAGCTTTTATGGGAAGGACATATCAGAAACGGAAGAAAAATAAACTTCTAAAACAAAGAATGAAAGCATGACAGCTGCTTTTTTTTTGTTTGTTTGTTTTCAGTTTTTGTTTGTTTTAGTTCTCCTTAACCACTAGTAACATAAATGTAAAACACTTACCCTCTTTGCTCATCTCTGCAATTGTAACCCATTCCAAGGTAACATGAAATCCACTTCCTTTTGTGTCCAATTCATCTTTTTCTACCCTAAGCAGCAGCACAGCTACTGAATGAGTACCAGATTTTACAAATGAAACACTGTGTGCTACAATAAATGGACTGCCTAGTTCTTCATTAAACACAATCTAGAAGACACAATATTGGCAAAAAGTCAGTCAGTTAAAACCCAGCCTCAGAAAGCAGCAAAAGGCTTCATCGAACACCAGTTAATTTTTGCTTGCCACAAACTGCTTTAACTTTTGGATAGCCCTGAAGCGGTCAGGCAGTTGGACTAGATGATCCCTAAAGGTCCCTTCCAACTGAACTATTCTGTTCTGTTCTATTTCTGGCTCTTCCTTCTTTGGCTATCAATAAACTGTTCTGAAATGTTTTTTGTTATTGTTGTTTCTATTACAGAATCACTGAAATGGCCCATTAGACAAAGCACAAAGATCTACAAAAGTGTCTACATCGCAGCTGTTTAGTACTAAAGTAAATAAGCATACAGAACAGGATCCATAAGCACGGCATACCAACTGGGGAAGAAAGTCTCATACAAGATGAAAATGCAGGCATTTCACCAATACCCTCACTGCTCTCCTAAGCAATCCAAGATCCCAAAAATCATCGTGGACCTTGGCACATGCAAACAAGAAGATAAAAGATCCAGTACATTGCTATCAGTGTTTCATCATCAACCAAAGCTGAGAGAGGCGGCTCTCTTCATTTGATTACTATAAGAGATTTACTTCTTATTTGCTAATAGGAATATTCTCTAATAAGAATAAGAAACAGAGAACCTACCATTAAATGAAGTATAATATTCACATTTATTAGGGGTTTAAGTCAGAACTTTCTGACTTTTTATTTATAGGGTTTGGCAAAGTCCATCTATATTTTTATGTGACTAGGCAGGATCACTGTAATCATGAAACAATGTCATACCGAAGGCCTGCATATCTCGAACCTTGAGACATTTAGAAGTAACTACCTACAGCAAGAAGTTTTAATTCTAGAGACTATGTGTTTCAGCTTTTTCTCTTAAAAGGTGCTTATTCAGCATAAATCACAAGAAGCTGAAAAACAAAATAAATCCAAAGAGCAAATAAGAAATAAAACATCCTTTATTTTCTAGAACATTAATACATTAAAATCAAAGTCACAGACACAGAGTGGTTGATGTTGGAAGAGACCTCTAAAGATCATCTAGTCCAACTGCCCTACTCCAGGAGGATCACCTAAACATGCCCAGCCCTCTCAGCCTTTTCTCACAAAAGAGATGTTCCAGTCCTCCGATCATCTTCGCAGCCCTACACTGGACTCACTCCAGGAGCTCCAGGTCTCTCCTGTAATGGGGAGCCCAGACCTGGACATTGCACTGCAGGTAAGATCTCATCAGGGCTGAGTAGAGCGGCAGGATCATCTCCCTTGACCTGCTGGAAATGCTCTCCATAATGCACCCCAAGATCCCACTGGCCTTCTTGGCCACAAGGGCACACTGCTGGCTCACGGTCAGCCTGTTGTCCACCAGGACCCCCATGTTCCCTCTCCGCAGAGCTGCTCTCCAGCAGGTCACCACTCAGCCTGTACTGGTGTTTGGGATTATTCCTCCCTAGGTGCAGGACCCTGCACTTGCCCTTGTTCAACTTCATGAGATTCCTCTCAGCCCAACTCTCCAGCCTGTCCAGATCTCTCTGAATGACAGCACAGCTTTCTGGTGGATCAGCCACTCCTCTCCATTTTGTGTCACCTGCAGACTTGCTGAGAGTGCGCTGTGTCCCTTCAACCAGGTCACTGATGAGTAAGTTGAACAAGACTGGGCCCAGTATTGACCCCGAGGAACACCACTAGCTAAAGGCTTCCAAACAGACTGCGCCGCTGATCACAGCCCTCTGAGCTCTGCCATTCAGCCAGCCACAGAGAATAAAGGAAAATGAATTTAAGCTGCAGTGGATAAATGAGCATAGGCTCAATCTAGCTGTTACTGAAACCTGATAATGTTTAAGGATTTGTGAGGTTGAGATGTTAAAGTCACTGTAAACCACTGGGTGTTCTAAACACTCAAAAGGTGAATTTAAATGGTGACAAACAGCATAGAAATTTGATGTTTTAGTACAACTCTGATGCAACTTATTTATGGATCAATATTCTCACACTAAGAGAAGACAAACTAATGAGCTCACAGCAGCTGAGGTAGAAAAGTAACAACTACATTCATGGTGTCCAAGCAAGATAACTGATATGAGTATTAGTATTGTAACACCACATTGATGTGGATACAAAAAATGAACCTTTTATCAAGGCTTCTTAAAATAACCCATTTTGTAAACTATTTCATCATGAGAAACACAAAAACAAACTTCAGTTACAACCAACAATTTAAAGTAAAAAATATTAAGCACCAATATTTGCCAGAGCTAAGTGCACAATGTGAAGTTTTTCTCTACCAGAGATGTGGAAACATTACTGTTTGCACTGTATCTACTCTGCAGGTAACCCACAGGGCTACTTAACAAAGCTTTTTAATGAGCAATTTTGTATAAGTTTTATTCTAGTCTCCACTTTTATGATGGGGCAAATTAAATGGTGAATATTTCAAGCAGAATTACATCAGCACAAGCAATTCAGAAGTCTCTTAACTTAAAAACAAAAGCAGCTATTAGCTTGACTGATGGTAATTTTGGACTTAAAAAAATATTTATTATTCCACAGGTCAGTTGAAAAAACAAACAATAAATGATGGTGGGAAAAAAACCTAGGCATATCCATATGAATTGCAAAGGGGAAATGGTTCTTGGAAGTTCAGCTTGACAAGCACTAAGCCACCCATTTAGAAACACTCACTTTTATTTAGACAGATTCTTTTTCCGTCAAGAAGCTGTTCCCATTCAACCATTTTAATTTTATAAATATTTTGCATATAAAGAAATCAGTAGAATGATTTTTATGCTTGGACACAACCATTTATCAACAGTATAGAGTTCAGATTTAAAGATTAATTTTTAATAATTATAAGAAAGGTAAGAATAAGAATTACTTTGTATATGTAAAATTCATAAAATGTTACTGTACAACAATGTTACCACATTGTTACCATATTGTACCACAATGTTAACAAAGGCAAGTGCAGGGTTCTGCACCTGGGATGGGGCAACCCTGGCTTTACATACAGACTGGGCGATGAGACACTGGAGAGCAGCCCCACAGAGAGGGATCTGGGGGTTGTGGTCGACTGCAAGTTGAATATGAGCCAGCAGTGTGCCCAGGCAGTCAGGAGGGCCAACTGTATCCTGGGGTGCATCAAGCACAGCATTGCTAGTCAGTCAAGGGAGGTGATTGTCCCGCTCTACTCTGCGCTGGTGCGGCCTCACCTCGAGTACTGTGTGCAGTTCTGGGCACCACAGTATAAAAAGGACATTAAACTGTTGGAGAGTGTCCAGAGGAGGGCGATGAAGTTGGTGAAGGGCCTAGAGGGGAAGACATATGAGGAGCGGCTGAGGGCACTGGGCCTGTTCAGCCTGGAGAAGAGGAGGCTGAGGGGGGACCTCATCACAGTCTACAACTTCCTCACGAGGGGGAGTGGAGAGGCAGGTGACCTATTCTCTGTAAACACCAGTGATGGGACCCACGGGAATGGTGTTAAGCTGAGGCAGGGGAAGTTTAGGCTGGACATACGAAGAGGTTCTTCGTTGAGAGGGTGGCTGCACACTAGAACAGACTCCCCAGGGATGGAGTCACTGCACCAAGCCTGTCTGAATTTAAAAAGCAATTGGACTGTGCACTTAGTCACACGGTCTAAACTTTTGGGTAGACCTGTGCGGTGCCAGGAGTTGGACTTGATAATCCTCATGGGTCCCTTCCAACTCAGGATATTCTATGATTCTGTACGACTTACCTCCCACTTTTCTGATGCACTGTCTCCACGCTTGCCTGTTTTGATTAAATAGAGTCTTCCTGTTCCATCAGAAAGGGTAACCCATGTGGAAGATGGGAAGTATATAGAGGCACAAAGGCGATTATCACAAGCTGTCAAGTCTGCAGGGAGCCTGAAAACTTCTCTTGGCTTTTGTAGAGAAGTGTCCTGTAAGCAAAGTCATGGATCAAGACTTTAGGAAGTACTTATCAATTCAAGTAAGTATTACAGACAAATTAAGAATAACAAATCTTAATGGCAATTCCCCTGTTTGTTGCAGTTGAGCATATTCCGAAATAAGTGGGTAGCAAGAATCACTTCCACATACATGGAAAAGGTGAGGGAATTTCAGTATAGATTGAGTTTGTTTACTGAAAACAGAAGTGTCTTGTAATTGGTATTTCAGCATTCCATTTTTTTCTTCGATTTTACAGCACTAGTTATGTTTTGCATTAAAAAAAGATTTTCACTTCTTTTCCCCAAGCATTCCTGTATAATCAAACATTTACCTCAAATAATTCCAGCCCCAATAAAATCCTCAAGACTGTACGTGAAATGAAAACCAGAGAATTGTTCACTTGCACTGACTCCTAATTAAAACAAATTTTACCCCACTCTTACTCAACTGGCACATTCAAGTTGATAAAACATTTCTCAGCTTTCCTAGAGTGGTTAGCTCACTCGGAAAATTAGAGAAGTAATGATTGTGATTAGCTAGAAAAAAAAACAAAACAACTGTATTCATGTCATATTTGCAAGTAGCTTTTCTATCACATTATGATTACACTGTGCATCAGGATAGATACATTTATTTAGCATACCATGTCAGCGGCACACTGCAACTTTATTTTTTTCTTTTATGCCAATATTGAAAACCTGGGAAGGGAACCAACTACCTACCTATTATGTGCCATACCAAACGCACCTTCTGTTACAGGGTGAGAAAGGGACTAAGAAACAGCAGTGGAAAAACATCAGATTAAAACAGCATCTCGTTACAGACTCTGGAATTTCAGCCACAAAATGTTCTAAGCATCTGCTGTCCCTCTGCCTTCACTTAAGCAATGGGCAGCACACAACAGAGGCAGGGGGGAGATCATGCATGTACATGTCTACTTCTAGCAAAAGAAACCCACTCCTTCTTGTACATGAAATAAGGCACTGAAAAATACAAAGCAACATCTTTAGAATAGTTCTTTGCACTTGTGCATGTATATGTAACACAGAAAGTGCACATCTGCAGTACAAACAAGCCTCATTTTTTAATAATACTGTATTTAAGGCAATCTTGAATCCTTCATATTTTTCCAGATGTTATTAAAATCAGATGTGTATTTAGAACATGTTCAAAAGCAGGCAAGATAAATTGGATTTGGGTAAGTACCACTTTAATAAGCAAGAGCAAAAAAGAGCAGATGACAAACAGAGAGCCTGCTTGCCTTCTGCGCCTACTTGAATTCATATCAGAGATTACAGTTGCACTACAAGAAGGCACAAGGGCAATTATGAAACCTGCAATGGAAAAGATGCAAATTAGATTTTTAATTACCAGAAGCATTCAGGTTCACTCTCTAGATTCAGTTGTATCACAATACTCCTTCAACTATTCGACTAATTTAGAACACATTCAGGAGGAGAGGATGAAAATTAAAAACAAACAAACAAACAAAAGCTACCCCAAACCAAAACACTAGGAACAAAGCCTCTAGGCATCCTCATCTTTTACTCAATTTCTTAAAGGCTTTACTGAAAGGCAGTATTTTCTGCAATAGAGGTGTTCCACTGTAACTAACAAGTTGTATGAGCATTGCGTCTAGGAAAAAGAAACTAAATCACAGACAAAAAGCATCAGCGCTGGAATAGTGATTTACAGGGCTGTACTATGTAACACTACAGAGGACCATGCTTTTGTCAGCCTTCAAGCGAATCATGACAATAAGCTTCAAATAGTCCTGGATGCAATTCTGTTTTTAAAAACTATCAGCTATCAGCCATTTAATTCTCTAAAGCTCACATTAGGTTATCAGCACTAAGGAAGGATGTCAGGACTCAATATATCTGGAAAATTTTAAAAAAATACATATCTTTAAATCACAAAGCCTCCCCTCAGAAGTCAAGAAAGGAAATGCTCTTATAGTATTCTTCATTTGCTGTTCAGCAATTCAAATTTAGGAATGTATTAGATTCCCTGCTTCAGAAGTATGAGGGGATGCTGAGATACTAGTCAGATGTACTCACTGGAATTAGGTTTAAACATCAACAAACAGTTCCTTTAAGAAAGAACTATAAAATACAAGCTAAAAAATTCCCTCTACTCTTCCTGACGCCTCCCCACCCAGGCTCCACTTAAATGAGCATATGCCAGCTCATACAGTCACGCAGTGAAATTGTACGTAGGGTTGTCAGCATGCCTGTAAGATTTAAATTCTGTAAGTTTTATGAAGAAGTCACATTGTTATCAACAATTCCCATAATGTAAAAATAAACAATATTGCATAAAACATAACAAAAAGAAGTGACAAAAATCAGCCCTGAGTTATACTGTGATTCTCCCCCTCTAGTCTGCTCTTGTGAGACCCCACCTGGCGTGCTGCGTTCAGCTCTGGAGCCCCCAGCACAAAAAGTACATGAACCTGTTGGAGTCGGTCCAGAGGAGGCCATGAAGATGAATAAGGGGCTGGAGCACCTCTCCCACAGGCTGAGGGAGCTGGGGCTGTTCAGCCTGGAGAAGAGAAGGCTCCAGGTAGACCTTTTAGTGGCCTTCCAGTGCCTAAAGGGGCCTACAGGAAAGCTGGGGAGGGACTCTTGGTCAGGGGGTATAGTGGTAGGGCAAGGGGAAATTGCTTTAAAATAAAAGAGAGTAGGTTTAGATTAGATGTTAGGAGGAAATTCTTCGCTCAAAGGGTGGTGATGCACTGGCACAGGCTGCCCAGAGAAGCTGTGGATGCCCCATCCCTGGAGGTGCTCAAGGCCAGGCTGGATGGGGCTTTGGGCAACCTGGGCTGGTGGGAGGTGTCCTTGCCCATGGCAGGGGGGTGGAGCTGGATGGACTTTAAGGTATCCTCCAACCCAAACCATTCCATGATTTAGGAGTGCCATTAGGAGTTACTGTTGCTACAGTATCTCAATTCCATTCTATTGACATAAAAAGTCTCCCTTGGAAGAAGAGCTGACAGTCAAGAAAACAACTCCAAACATTTACCTGCTATAGGAGAAAACTCTGAACTATTTTCCAGCTCAATTCCAGTTTTTAAGTTGTGTAATGTTTGCAAAGTCAGATGCAAAAACAAACAAAAAGCCAACAAAAACAAACAAACCTCCCCAAGCTCACTAATTCTGTCACTGCACTAGCCATTAGGTCTTTAAACCAAAGCATCGATACTGGCTTACTGAGTGACAGTCTTGATAGCTGCAACAGATGAGTGTTAATGCCAAAAATATATTTCTAGCTGAGTTAGGGTAACAACTTTCTCAACTTGGTATAAATAACATCTGAATACTCATTCATCAACTTACAAAATCTGCTCATGTTCCTCACTTTTTTTTTTTCAATTTATGTTTGATTTTGAGCAAGTGACAGTCTTATCTGTACCTCCTGCATTGAGCGATGACATCTTTCTAAACACTTCAGTTGCAGAGATAATTTGTCATCTAAGGGTAAGTGCAACACGCCTCCAAACAAAAACTGAAGTTGCAACAGAAATAGGAATCAGAACTATAAATAATTACTTGTTAAAAAGCCCACACGTTCTTTGAGTAAGAATTTAGGATAAGCATGCTAACACGGTGAATCTTCTGTTAAAGAAAATACTGAAATTCAGTTGAATTGTGGCCTTTGCTAACTTGTAAGCTACGCTTGGCTGTAATGAGATTTATGATATACATTTGACTAATATATGGGCAGGCACATTTGTAATGAGAGACCTTGTTGATGTTTCTGAACACAAGTTCCTCTTTATACATATGCAAATACATAGGCTCTGCAAAACAGCACTTCGCTGCATATTAGGACAAAAGACAGTGGCAATTTGACAGTCTGCTATAACTAAAACCTACTGTACTATATTAATAAAATGCCATTTCCTTGAAGACTTCAAGGGACACACCAGTCCAAGGGATTTTTAGCTTCAAGAATATCTATTTAAAGGTATCGCACATATAAATGCAAGTTGTTGCCTGTTGTAAAATCCTTTACCTGGGTTTATCTGCTACAAATGAAATGCACAGATGCAGCTCCCTCCTAGTAACGGGATGTGCTGGGTTTATACATGCAGGTGTTGGCAGCAGGTGGGGTGGTCTCTGTGAGAAAAGGCCAGGGGTGCCCCACGTCAGGGACAGCGGGTTCCAGCTGGCTGTGTAACAAACCCCCACAGGACACAGCTGAGCCCATCACTCAGGCTGGTGGCACCTCTGGGAAAACATACTTGGGAAGTGGTAAAAAGGTGTTGCACAGTGACAGAGAGGAGGTGAGAACATTGTGAAACAGCCCTGCAGGTCAGTGAAGAAGGGAGAGGAGGTGCTCCAGGCACCAGAGCACAGATGCCCACACAGCTTGGGGAGGAGACCATGGTGAAGCAGGCTCTCCCCCTGCAGCCCACGAAGCCCATCACCCGATGAGCTTTTCCATCTTACTTTCTTCCCCTGGCCTGCTGAGAAGTGAGAGGGTAGTGCAGTGGGCACATGGCAGCCAGGCGAGGTTAGCCAACCACGGGGAAAAAAGCACGAAAAATGAGATTGTGACAAGGCACTGATCACAGGAGGTTTTCCCTGATAAACTTCTTTCTTTTGGATGTTCTGCTGGGAATCCAGATGATTTCCAAAGATTTGGAAGAAGTCCTCTATTATTTTATCTCAATGAGAGTCTGCCAAACACACAGACTGCTTGTACATTCTCTGAAAAGTGACGGAGCTATTTTGCAGCTCCATTTCTCAGCCCACCATACTCTGAAAACCTGTATTTCCCACCAACTCTACAACCACCATCTCAGGATTTCTTTCAGCTTAGCCTTGACCTTGTAATTCTTCCCCTAGGGCCCTGCACAGAACAAGCCACGTTCTCTTAAAAACCAGGCAGTATCGTGGGTTTTCTTTTGTCCCACAGAGTTACACTCAAACTCCTGGGTAGCATGACAATGGATATTTTCCTTTCCAAATGTGAAAATTACATATAGCCAACTACAGCAAGGAAGTAAGCTTAGGCCACGACACAAAGCAAACTGTTCTGTGGAGTCTAGAGAGAACCACATGAACAGACTCCACAAACTTAAACAACACAGCAGTATACCACTACTGTGAATTAACAAGAGGTTAAATATGTTCTCCTCCTCCTAACTGATGTAAAGATACCTTCTATTTCACACTCTCACAATCTATTTAATTTTATGTCAACCAACATGATTCCAAAAGTCAGAATCCAGAAACTGGAAGAGGCTGCCCCACCAACATACATGAATGAAACAGGAACAGCTTTATGAAGGAGGGAAGTACTAATGTGATGCACGCTGTATTTTCTAGAATTATATTAAACCCATAGCAGATCTCAACTGACTTGTTATATAAAATTATTTTTTTTAAACATAAAAAATCAAACAGCAGCTCTGAATCAATTAGTGCCAGAACACATCTTAGGATGAGAATGGAAGTACCTACACGTTATGACCTTTCTCAACATAAAATGTTAACCAAATAACTGGTGATGAATGAAATATTGTTATTCAAATTAGCTAACAAGTGTCTACAATTATGGACTTTTTACTTTCCTTTCTGCATAGATGATTATTTAAGAAGCTATACTTGGTGAGTCAGAAGGATTGAGTCAAAATCGTCACAAAAACAAACAAAACCCTACTTTCTAATGAAAAACTGTAAGCACACCTTTAACAGGGTACAAGTCATAATCATCAGAGATACAATCTTACTCTAAATTATACACTCCAAGACATTGTGATAGCTGCAAAGTCACCACCAGTAAGTCTCTTATCCCTTAATAAACAAGTACTACCACTGCACATACCAGAAACCTAGTGTCCATATGTCCCTTCAGAATAAAGAATGTCTCTGCAGTAGAATTAGCATATCTATGCATCAAAATGCCTCAAAAAAATGGAAAACAATTTACAACTGTGTAAGAACATCAATATAACAACAAAGAACTGTCCTGTTTTCCAGACTTGGTCTAGCTTACACTCTTTCATGTTTGCCCAAGGCCACTGGCATCTTTTTGCCTGCAATGAGTGATGCCCAGATCACGTTATTAGCCTATGCACGCTTTTATTTATAAAGGGAGAAAGAAGCTGTGCAGTTTAGAATTATATCTACAAGGACTGGATTTTCACATTAGCAGACAGACAAACATCAAAAAAAAATATAGGAGGAACAGCTGGCAACTGGAAAAGCAGCGTCTGCTCTCTTCTTCAGCTTGTTACCATATGTCTGCCTTCCCCATCACGGAGTACGATGCCGTACGACTGCAATACCAACGCAGCGCAGTGCTAGTAAAGTACCTTTAATGAAAGATGTCAGAAATTTCACTTAACCCCCTTCATCCTTCCTGGTAAACACCATTCTTGTCTGATCTACCTCTCTATCTGGCATTAGCTTTCCCTCTGATTTTGCATCCAGATTCTCCTTGACAAGTATTTTCTACTTGATTTTTCTACCCCTACCATTTCAAATTCAGTTATTTTAAAAATAAGTTTGTTCTTACCAGAGTCACTGACAAATTCATAACCCTTCCAGACTGATCAACATAGTAGACATTATCCTGGGACCAGGAGTCAAGGTGAAGGTAATTATACATGCCAAAAGCACGCATGTGGTCAAGGGTATATTGATCATCACGGAGTTTCACTTCTGCTACAGCTGTGAAAAAAGAACAACGTTTTAAAATTGAAAATTGAATAATTTAAAGTTCCAATTAAGAATTTAAAAATAATTTGTCCATCCTTAGCCCACAGCCTTGGTTTATTTGAAGAAAAATACATTATGTATAGTTTAAAATTTCACCATAAATTTGGAAAGCAAGCCATCCATGCCAAAGGTCACCACAATCACTCACCGTGATAATGGATCAACTACCACCACTCAAGGTGTCCCACACTGCCTATTCCAACACGTGTTGGATCTCTCCAGTTTGTCAATAATCCTCACAACACAGAAATACCCATGATACCACCAAGTAAAACTCACTTTTAAATCTACTTGTAAAGAGGAAAAATCATTCTTGATAAACACATGGTATTACAGTAAAGGAAAACAATCCTGCTCTACTGTAACTCAAAGAAAACAATGAAAAACAACAAAAAAAAAACATCCAACTATGTGAATTTTATAATCTCAAATTCTGAACCAAGCTACCAACACTTGCAAAGCAAAAGATTAATACAGTACAGAGCAGAATTAGCACATGGTCATTACTGAAACAATATGTTCCTAGCACTTCCACTGAGGTTGAAGAAATCTTCAGAAATCTCCAGGATACCACCATCAAAATTACAGTGTAAGTTTTGTCTGAAGGAGGCTGCAAAGAACAGCTGCTCACTAATAATAATGCCTCCTTGAGGACAGGAATTGTGCTACTTAAAAGCATCCTTGAGCAACATGTTTCCAACTAGAAACCTCCCCTCAGCTACCAGTAATCTCAGCTGGAATTATCTTTGCAAGACTAACCTAGTTTAACCTAGCTGCAGCTCCTTCCTGCTATCCCACGTCTATATGGAGATTGAACAGCTCTGCTCCCAATGTATCCAAGTGCAGAAAATCTTCAAGTTCTAGCAAAGACGTGAGCAAGCGTCTAGCCCATCCTTCCCAAATAGTCTCAGACAGATTGCAACTGCTCAGCCGCCCCCACAGTCAGCCCAGGATCCTCCATTTCCCTGCGGGAAGTCTCTCTCACCCTTCATATGCCAAGAAAAGTCCTTCAGAAAGTTAGGAGATGGGAACTCTGTCAGCCCATGATGAAAAGGCTTCAAATCTCCAGCATGGGAAGAGCACCTCAAGGCTAACAAAGTGAACTCATCCCAATAGTTATTCTAGTTTCTACTTCTCCAGTTTCCACACTTTCTTCTCTTTTCAGCTCAAAAAAAAAAAGAGTGAAGTAATTGCCAGTGTTTCACTTCTGTCTTTACCAGAGCAAGGACCATTCACAACTCCATCCAGCAGTCCTCACCTTACACTTTTTAAACCAAGATTTCTTACACTTTTCGTTAGCATCTATTTAAAGCCTACTGAAGCAGCAGTTATTTTTTTCCATAGGAAACTATGCAACATATCCTGCCTGATTAAAAAAAAAAAAAAATCCAGTCACAGAATAGAAAACGTTTGTAAAATGACGGTACAATTAGTTTCCTAATCACTGCTGATATTTGCAAACCGACAGCATTAATTCCACTCAGCTCACATCATTATTCACATCCACCACACTGGAGAGATTTCAGCACCTCTGCAATTCATAGCTTGCTGTTCTATGAAGCACGGCCCTCCACAAAGAGCTGGAATAGCAAAAAAAAAAAAAAAAAAAAAAAAAAAAAAAAAAGGAGCAGGAAGAAAACCTCATAATGGGGAAGATGCTACCCATTCTGATTTCTGCTTTAACTAATTTGAATGTTTCACCATAAATGACACTGTAAAAGAAATTAAAAGGCTGCGTTGTGAAAATGCTTTTTAAAGTCATTTGGACAATCAAGCTTTATCACAGAGATATATTTCCCAGCACGACAAGAGGTGACATGAATATTCTGTAAACAAAGACAAAAACAAACCTAACTCAAGACAATTATTTTCAGCAAAACCAAGTAGTTATCACCTACTTTCTATGTAGATCCATTCCCTGATCTTCTGAAATTACGACTCACACACTGAAGCATGTAAAGCGTTTTCAGCACAGAAAAGCTGAAACTGGCTCATTTTGTAAAGAACTTTACAAGAAGTGTTTATCCGCTTCTCCCCTCTACCCCCCTAAGCACATTGTTATGGGCATAATTTTAACTAAAATATACACACATGTTGAAAATAGTCCAAATCAAAAGCTTCCTAAACAAATTTATAACTTTCAAAAGAAACTTTGGAACAATGTACCATTGATTAGCTGATTGTGAGGCTATAAGCTTTGCAAAAGCTGAAAGAAGATGAAGTTTTCCAGCTGCAGTTTTGACAAGCCCTGAATAAAGACATCAGTTAAAGGAGATCCAAATCCCTTAAGATGCCTTATGTAATTAATTCTTCATAAATACAAGTCAGAAACTATACAATGTGTGATTTTAAACCAGGAAATCAAGCAAGTGTGTACTGTCCTGTCACATAACGCTTCAAATACAGTTATCAAATGCTCACAGAATGTACCCTGTGTATACATCCCTGTGCCAAGAAGAAATAATTAGAGCAACTATTCTGGCCTTAATTAATTGAAACTCATTCTGTGATCAAGTGAAACCTGCACACAAATGCCATCTGCTATCACATACCACGTGCTCAGGCAGTTTATAGATTTCATACTAGGATGAAGTTACATTCTTTCCTTTCTAGGGCCTTCCAAGTTCAACTTTCCTGATGGTCCTTGGAAAAAATGAGGAGAAAGCCAGCAGAGCAGAGTGCAAAAGTAAAGTACAAGATGAAAAAAAATAAGAATTAAAAAATAAATAAAAATCCAGCAAAATAGAAGCTAATATAAAGGGAAAATAATTATTTCAATTGGATCATCATCTGATTCAGTTACATAGGAAAAAGAGCCTTAAGGAACTGGATCAAGAACATGGACTGATTCAATAGCACCAACCTTTGAGGTCCAATTGCCAAGCAGCAGTTTATGACAGCTATTCCCACAGAATGATACACAGTCTTACTTAAGTTTCTGATAGCCAAATCTGCACTGCTGAAACCCAAGAACATCGATTCAAACTGTCACATCAGTAATGAGAAAGAATGTACAGAATGTATACGTTAAGTCTCAGCTTTCAATATTATTATACAACTGCAGTGAGGTGTCACAGTTCAGGCTGGCTTGAAGAAAATTACACCACTCGTCTAGAACTGTATGTTTCCAACACAATGTTTAAAAAAAGTAATTTGACTCAAAATATGTCCAAACTAATTAAGCCAAGATTATCACTAATATCTAATTTACCTAAAAGCAGAAGCACTAACACAAAGCAACTCATAAGAGTCAAAAGCAGCAAGATTTTCCTATCCTAATGAGATCACCTTATAATTATTCCTCTGTACCGCAAAATATCTCCTCTGAATAAAAAACACTATCAAGGATATCAACACTATCATACTTTATCTGAATACTTGAGTCTTGCATCTGTCATTAAACACCATAAAGCAAATTTGAAAAAACAAAGTGAAGAAAATGTGTGAAATCCACACTGTTCATTGTTGAATACATCACAATGACTTTAAAATACTGGAAAATCTGTAAAATAATTATACTAACATATCATTTGGGGCATCAAATACTACATACATGCTTCCATGTCATTCTTTGTTTTGCAGTGCCACCCAGTGGAAGCAATTTAGTATTTCATATACACTTCATACCGATGGAAAATATTCATTTATTTTCTAGTATCAGTGATCTTTCAGAGATCTATCAGAGATCTTTCTAACCCATCATCAGTTATTTTTCTTTTAACATTAACAAAACTGTTTTTATTGTTAATGGCAGCATCATTGTGTTGTTGCTGAGTAAAAAGCTTGCTTTGTCTACTGTAGTAAATGTTAATAGTCAGAACACACAAGCTTACTGTTTAACAAGCATACAGCTCGCTGAAGACATGCATGTTTTCATCATAGGTCATTGTCAGGAGGTATTTTCATCAGATCAAATTACTTGCACAGGTATGGAATGTATGTGCTCTACTGCACACTCAAATGAACATAAAAACTGAAGAAGCTGCAAAAACTAGCAAGGCACTTGGTCAAAGTGTCACTTTGGCAACACACCTTCATTTATAAGCTGACTCGTGCCAATTGTGAGAACCATTTCCATTAACAGCAGCTGTACAGCAGAACTCACCTGTACGTTATCTTTTTCTTTCTCAACAAATTAAAGTAAAACATAAGAACAGTCACACATCCCTGAGATCTAAACCTAGATTTCTGATCTACAGTTGTAAAAAGCCTGGGGAAACCATGCCTCGCACTTTCTTCTTCGCACTTTACTTCCCAAACATGACTTTAAAGATGTTCTTTTTTCTACATGTAATTTTTCAGTTTTCTAGTATACTACAAAAGGAAACCTCCATAAAAGTTTGAAACCATCAGTTTCCTTGTCTCCATAAGACACAAATGCATTTTGCCTTGTAGCATTGCTAAGGGGCAGGTACTTTCCAGTGAAATTCAGTGAATGGGGAACTACTTTTCACTGAAGCACAGAACTTCTAGTCTAAGCAGACTGCAAGCAGAGCAGTACCTTATTAACACCATTGTTCAAGAATGCAAAAGGCCATTACAAAACTCAGTGCAAGGGTAGCACCTGAATAAAAGTTATGGACACAAACTAGAGAGAATAAGGAGAAAAATACACAAAATTTAGCATGAAGAGTTGGGCATTAAAGGCATACCACTGTGTGACTCATTCCTAGTTGAAACATATTATCAGGGTGAGGTGAAGAAAGACAACAGCCAGTGAAAGTTGAGATGAACTAGACAGAAGGGGTGGCCAGTAAGGAAGACAAAGAACACACTCATCAGAGTATTTAAAGGGGAATGTCTTGTAACGAAATTTCACCATTCTTTTCCACTGTGAGCATATATTTAAGAAATTCACAATTAAATTTCGCTCTCCCATTAGATCCAATGAATAAACCAAGGTTTTACATTTCTTTCAGCTTCAGCTGCACATCTGACCAGCAAATTCATGGCAACCAGAGCCTGACAGTATTCACTGCTAGTTTACCTGCAACTCAGTTTGACACGATGGTCAGATACTGAAAATTGCTATAGCCACGAGCACAACACTATAAGGTGCCCAGCAACACCACATGCTGCTGGCCACCTGCTCCACGAGTACAAATCTGCATTGATTCCATACAACAAGGTTTTTTCTCATTTGATTGTAAAGGTGGCAGTTAAATTCATAAGACAGATCAACTTAAAAACAGCAAATGTGACATTCTTTTTATGAGCAAAGAAATAAAAAAATACTTCTTTTAATGAGCAAAGAAGGTAATGGTTAATGCTCAAGTTTGTCATAAGACTGCACATATGTCAGCTACAGAAGGGGTAATTCAGTTCTGCTTAAGAACAAGACCTATTTATTGTCACATATTCCAAGTAGCTCCAAAACCTACATGCTCATCTCACTGCCATGAAATTTGGGATGCCACAGAGGCAGAAGTCCAAATCCCTGGTCATTTGAGGCAAGCTGAAGCTCTTTCCTGGAAAACAAAGACAAAATTCAGCATCCATTTTCCATTAATCTTCCAGATTCTACCATCCTATCTCTGCGCACAATTGTAAATAAAATCATAAATTAGTCATGCTGACAGCATTCTTAATTATTTGACATTTTCTTCAGCTATTATCTTTTATTATTCACTCCCAATTCAAGGAAATAAAAGTAAACTCCCTGTCCCTCTCACACAATGTCAATTTGCGTGTTAATTGATTCGTGCAGTGAATCGAAAAAGCCAGGGCCTACAGGCCATACCTGGTCTTTACAACTCACCCCATTACTTCTGCCCAACATGCAAGCCCAGCTATGGGAAGATGCCCTCAGTATAACACACATGGAGACCACAGAGAGCAGGAAATACAAAGTCCAGGTACAGACCATCTCTGTAGTATAAGGAAACTACCATGAAGTAAGCAGAAAAAAAACAAAAGGGAGAAAGAACCAGTGCATGGCCCAAGGACAGGCTGAATGAGACAAACAAAACATCTAGAAGACACATACAGAGCCTGGATTGGTTTAGATTTCAGATTACTAATTAAAAGGGGGAAAATAAAAAAAGAAAAAAAGAAAAAAAGAAAATGGGTTTCTATTCTCCAGTAGACTGATAGCTGTACACACACACAAACACACCAGAATGTAGTATTAATGATTAATGACAGCAATTTAGTATTAATGATTCAGCAGGACAGCCATATAAGTTGGACTGAAAATAAGTCAGGGTCTTTGTGCTGTGGGAAGCAGATAAAAAAAAGAACACTCTGACTTCTATCACACAGGTTACTGCAACTATTATGGAAAACATCTCAATGGAGAGATCCATTAGGAACTCCCATCAGTCACATGTTCTATGACATCTGTTTAGAGCAGGTATGCAGTAGACTTATCTGAGAACCACACAGCTTGTTTGATCTTTTTACAGACAGAACATCACAGTAAGGATGAAACTATATATACTTATATATATTTGTATATAATTAAAATGGACAACTTAATTTCTACATGAAACACCTCACTTGTTCAAAAAGAACATTTGTATTTTAGCAAGACAGTCCACAAATATCTTAAAAACCAGCTTTGCAAAACTTTAATCTCGAAACCAAGACACAAAACTAAGAAGCTGTACTTACATTACATGAGTTGTTGCTACTTCTGACAGAGCTGTAAGATGCTCCTAACACACACACACAGTCTTACATTTGGATGGTATTTTAAAAGGCAGCACCTACACCTTAGAGTAAAGTCTTAGAGTGGAAATGTTAAACTACATAACAAAAATGGCACTGTCATTAAGTTTTTCAGTCCTATCATAGGTCTACATATAGTATTGTCTAACTTTCATTCACTCATCCTTTGATACACAATTCACACACAACACATCTTTTGCCCCGCTATTAAAATAAAGTACTTAAGACAAAAGTAAAAGCAATTCTTAACGGATAACTCGGAAGACTGGTGTATTGCCTGGTACATGTACAGACAAGGTCAGCTTGCCCAAATAGTACGTAACTGTCTGGTCCTTAAAAAAAAAAGAAAGGAAATAAAAAGAAGAAAAGTAGATCCTTCATGTACCTTACAACAGACTCAAATTTCACACATCAATAAAGCTAGAATGCTGAGCAATTTCAGGGGGGCATGGGTATGTATGTGGGCCCATACCCCATATGGCTCAGCAAATTGAGGACTGTGGTAATTAACCCACTGGCAGAGCAGCACCTTAAACGCTGGTATTGCTTAGTAAAAGAAACAGAGCATGGAGTGAAGAGCCTGACCATCCACCTGTGAACAACAAGCAAAGGAAAATGGCAGTTTGCAAAAGACTGTGTAAGACTACGCTAACTGAATCACAGAATGTTAGGTGTTGGAAGGGACCTCGAAAGATCACCTAGTCCAATCCCCCTGCTGCAGCAGAAACACCTAGATCAGCTCACACAAAAACACGTGCAGGCGGGTTTTGAATGTCTCCAGAGAAGGAGACTCCACAGCCCCCCTGGGCAGCCTGCTCCAGTGCGCCATCACCCTCACTGTGAAAAGTTTCTTCTCACATTTAAGTGGAAACTCCTTATGGTCCAGCATGCACCCATTGCCCCTTGTCCTATCATTAGATGTCACTGAGAAGAGCCTGGCTATGCTCTCCTAACGCTCACCCTTCACATGTTATAAACGTTAATAAGGCCTCCCCTCGGTCTCCTCTTCCCCAGGCTGAACAGACCCAGCTCCCTCAGCCTCTCCTCGTAAAGGAGATGCCCCACTCCCTTCATCCCCCTCTTGGCTCTGCCCTGGGCTCTCCAGCATCTCCCCGTCCTTTTTGAGCCAGAACCGGGCACAACACCCCAGATCCCGCCGACCCACCCCCGGCCCCGGCCCTCCCCACAGCCCCCAGCGGGTCCGGGCACCTCCGTGTCCGCCAAGCGAGCGGGACGGGGCCGGCCGCCATGCCGGGGCCCTGTCACAGCGCGGAGGGGAGGGCCGGGCAGGCCAGGGGAGGGCAGGGGCCGCCCGCCCGCAGCGCCGCCGCTCACCGTCGGCCAGCCCGAGGCGGTAGCAGGCCAGCGGCTCCAGGGACAGCTTGTAGCCCTCGAAGCGGGGCTCCAGCAGCAGCCGCTTGGCGCGCAGCGAGCAGCTGGTGGCGGCCGCCATGCCGGGGCTGCGCGGGGCCCCTCAGCACCGCCCGCCAACTCCAACGCCGCCGCGGGGCACGCTGGGAGCTGTAGTTCCGCCCCGAAGGCTGCTGCCGGGAGGAGCCCTCAGCCCTGGAGCACGCCGGGAGCTGTGGGCGCCCAGCTCGGCGTGGCCGCGCTAACTACATTTCCCAGCGGGCCCTGCGAGGAGGGAGCGGGTGGTGAGCGCCCGGCCCGGCTCGGTTCGGTCCGGCCGTGGGGGGGGCGGGGTAGGGGCTGAGGGGGCCGGGGCGCTGGGAGGGGGGGGCTGCGGGTGAGCGGTGGCAGGGGGCGGGCGTGGAGCCACAAAATGGCCTGGTGGGAAGGGACCCGAGCCCTAACTCCAGCCCTGCTGTGGGCAGGGACACCTCCTGCCTGCCTAGGGTGCCCACAGCCCCATCCAGCCTGCCCTCCCATCAGGGATGGGGCAGCCACAGCTCCTCGGGGCAGCCCCCGCCCGTGTTCCCCCCGTTGTCTTCTCGGAGCCGTGTTGGCGTCGGTAGCCTCGTAACTTTCTGCTTCCCCGCCTAGGTCAGCTTTGCACCATGAATAAGGACGCCCAGATGAGAGCCACCATTAACCAGAAGCTGATCGAAACGGGGGAGCGGGAGCGGTAAGTGGGCGTTGGGCGCTGCTGCCAGATGGGAGTGGTGCCTTGGTCAGAACACCACGAAAACACCGAAATTTTAAATGGCTGAATAAAAATATTATCATCTGAACGCTTTTCTGATTTTACCCTTCAAATAAAGGATGGGGTGGTTGGCCTGAGAACTCCAAAGCTTCTTTGTCTGGTGGGTTGTGTTGGGGAACTCCTGGCTCATGCAAAACTTGTTTCAGTTTAATTGATAAAATTAAGTAGAAAAGATTCCTTATATATAACAAGTAGATTTCTGTTGTTTAATTGGTCAGGTTTCTCAGCTCCAATTTGGGGAGACAGCTGAAGACAAAAGTAGCACAAAATTGTTGTTTCAGAAAGGATGGGAGAAGGCTTTATTTATGTTGAAAGCCTTGTTTAAACTAAATATTCCAGCTTTGAATATCAGCATACGTTTGCAACAGAGTAGTCTCAGGTAGTTCACGTGATTTGTGGGCTTCTACCTCTTCTCTGTGGTTGCAGCATCAGTGCTACCTTAAGAAAGATTGAGTTAAGATAGCTTCTGAACCAACTCCTTCTCGTAGTCCAAACGTTGTACACTGAAATTGGTACCCATTCAAGATGGGATTCACATGCCATTCAACCATTTCTGCTGCTGGTCTGGAAATTCTACTATGAGTAGTAACTGTGGGCTTACTTTTCATGCTGAAGCATATTTGAGCTTGCTGGGAATGTGTGCTGTTCCTAATAATTTTGTTTATTGTCTTAATAGCCTTAAAGATTTGCTGAGAGCCAAGTTAATTGAATGTGGCTGGAAGGATCAGTTGAAGGCACATTGCAAAGGTAATTGGTGGTCAAATAAATAATCCTTTGTAGTCAACTGATGTTGTGGTCAAATAAAGGTCCCATGTGAAAACTTTTACTGTCTAACAGTCGATTTAAATCGTATTTAGGGAAGCAAAATATCCCTGGCAGTTGTTTTCATGTGCAAGAAAGCATCTTGCCATCTTTGCCAAAAAAAATCTTGAAACTCTTCTCTGATCTGAAACTCAATAAGTGCCTGAGGAAAAAAAAAAAAATGAAATCAGTTCCCTAAATTTTCATGACCATACAGCATTTTCTTTTGAGAAAGACAATTTCTTACACAACTTAAAAATATAAAAGAATTGTGTCATTTGCATACAGGAGTGAAAAATGTGCATTTTTACTACTTTTGAATACAATTCATGAAAGTAAGATCATCTGCCTAACTGAGAGAAAACAAGCTGATGAACTTCTGCATACCCACAATTTCAGCGTCGAATTAACTATCATTTCTACAGTTTACTGACTTGTATGAAACTGTTATTTTATAAATAGTATTTCAGCCTCCAGAAGTATTACTACATGGTCAAATTTGCTTAGCGTAAATAACATATCCTTTGAGCTTTCATTTTAATTCTGATTTGGTCTATCAGCCGAAATTTTTATGGGGCTGTGTATGACAAATTGTTTTCATAGGTGAATTTGCAGAGAAGGCTGAAATGGCTGTCTGCCTGATGCCAGTGCCACAGATTACTCATTTCAATAGTACGGATAATAAAGGGAACGTATATATGCCTTTTCAACTATACGTTTTGTAATCTGCTGTAGTAAAGTTATTTGGAATTACTGAATTTATGTTTGTATTTTGAACTGTAACTGCAGCTGCTGAGAAGGCAGATGTAAGTTCAGTTGTCCTTACTAAGGGCATAATAACCTCCAGTAGAAAACAGAGGGGGTTTGTTTGTTTGTTTTCAGTAGCTTGATCTATATCATGGAATGGTTTGGGTTGGAAGGGACCTTAAAGACGATCCAGTTCCAACCCCCCTGCCATGAGCAGGGACACCTCCCACCAGACCAGGTTGCTAAGTCCCATCCAGCCTGGCTTAGAACACTTTCCAGGAGGGGCATCCACAACCTCTCACCTGTGTGGATAAGGGCCAATAATTGAGCAATCCAAAATAAATTTCTTTAGGAATTTAACGCCCCAAAATAGTTGACAAATCATGATGTCAGTTCAGAAAATATATTTGGTACCTTGGAGACTAGGATTCTCCATTTCTCAAAAATACTGACATACAGTTAAAACGTGCATGTTTAAACAAAATGTGTTGGGTTTGTGCTTCTGAATTGAGGCTTTTCAGCATTGACTTCGGCATTTTTTTCAGTAGCCGTCTAGGTAGTATAAGTAGGCAATTTGTTAAAATACAGGTATGTGTATATGGGATGTCTTAAGCATTGCTTTTATTTTGTGGCAGATTTATACCTTTCAAACTTGTTTTTTTTTACTGTCCTGAAGTTTAAGCAACATAGCTCTATAATCTATTTAGGAAGAGTTGTAAGTGTTTACTGCCTCTGTGCAGTAAAAAACTTTTTCCAGTTGCATCTTTCTCACTGTAATGTAAATAATGATTTTGAAGAGATGTTTAGGCTAGCTTGCAAACTCCAAAATGCTCTAGTAATGTGCACATCATCTGGTAATGCTCAGATAAACTTAAACCTTCCAATATTTGATTTTAAACTATGAGCTGGCTGAGATACATCAGTAGTAGTAAGCTTCCATCCTGAAGCCTATGGCACAAATTGGAGACTAAATCCACTGAGCAATGTAGTAGGTAGTGAGTTAATAACCTACATCTAGGTCAGAATCTCTAGGCTGCTCTGATACCTGCAGGCTTTATATCTTAATCATTGACAGAGGTTTTGTCTTCTACTGAATGAATTAAGACTTCAAATGTCTGTCTTGGTCTTCCCCAGATGTCATCAAAGAAAAAGGATTAGAGCATGTCACTGTTGACGACCTGGTGGCAGAAATCACTCCAAAAGGCAGAGGTAAGAAAACACAAGAATGGGTGTTATTCTTGCAATACAGGTAGGTATGTTCATTAATGTATTATATATGGAAACTATGAACTTGTCTGTGTTGGATGCAAGGAAAAACGTTAATACCTTGATTTTAATTATGAATAAGACATGTAAATGGGTGTTGCATAACAGCCATTCAAAAGTTGTAATGAGCTGTGTGTTTACTTCTGCAGATTATCTTATTTAGTCATGAGTCTGTATTCAACTTGATGATTGATTTGATGCTCCCAACAAAATTTTGGGTATGAGGTAAAGATGTATTAAAATGTCTTATAAAGATGTCTTCTGTTTCCCAAAGCCCCATCCATCTTGACCTTGAACACCCCCAGAGATAAGGGATCCACAACTTCCAAGGGCAACCTGTTCCAATGCCTCACCACCCTCATAGTAAAGAATTTCCTCCTATCATCTAATCTAAATCTCCCCTCTTTTAGTTTAAAACCATTCCCCCTTGTCCTATCATTATCTGCCTATGTAAATGTAAGTCACTCTCCATCTTTTCCATAAGCCTCCTTTAAGTTCTGAAAGGCTGCAATGAGAACTCTCAATGAGTTTTCCCAGTCTGCGCTGCTCTCTGGGATTGCCCTGAGCCAGGTGCAGCACCTTGCATTTGGCCTTGCTGAACCTCGTTAGGCTCTCATAGGGCCAATTCTCCAGCTTGCCCAGGTCCCTTTGGATGGCATCCCTTCCTTCGGGTGTATCAGCTGCACCACTCAGCTTGGTGTTGTCTGCAAACTTGCTGAGGGTGCACTCAATCCCACTGTCTGCGTCATTGATGAAGACATTAAACAGTACTGGTCCCAGGACAGACCCCTGAGGGACACCAGCAAATAGTCATTACCAGCCTCCACTGGGACATAGATCCAGGAAACATTTCTTTATATAGTTTTTCTTGGACTCTCTAATAAGCTTTGGTTTTAATGGGTGAAACTTCATTCAGTCTTAAAAAGTAGATATTCAAGATAATGTGCTTAATACCTTCACTCAGTGGTCATGGCTGAGATCTTTGCTCTTAAATTTCTGAATGAAAGAGGTATCCAGGATGATCAAAGCAGTTTCTGGTCATTATGTCCTTGCTACTGTTGAATAATCCTTTTCCTCAAATTCTCAAGTTTTCTTGACTATGGTCATACAGAAACCTGCTTGGTATTAGCATATTTTCCCTTTTGTCTTTTTAATTTCTTGCTTTCTTATGTATTTCAGCCTTGGTACCAGACAGTGTGAAGAAAGAACTCTTACAAAGAATAAGAACCTTCCTCGCTCAGCATGCCAACCTTTAACTACAGCAGTCGTCTTGGATACAGTATTACTGTTTCTGCATTATGTCGGTTGTGTCAGGATTGGAACTCAGTTTCCATGCTTAATGATTGAAATTAGTTTCTTTTTTTGTATGAGTTGAAATTTCCTTGCACTGAATCAATTTCTTGGTGTTATTTTAATTAAAAAAAAATGTGGACTTGTGGTTCTATGGCTCCTGATCAATATACTGTAACACAGTATCATCTATTTCACTTTTTAATAATCCAGTACTGTACAGTTGTGTAGAGCTGTTCAGGTTCTCCTCACACACACAGCAAAAACACAACAAAAAAAACATAGAATCACAGAATCACAGAATTTCTAGGTTGGAAGAGACCTCAAGGTCATCGAGTCCAACCTCCAACCTAACGCTAACAGCCCTCCACTAAACCATATCCCTAAGCTCTACATCTAAACGTCTTTTGAAGACTTCCAGGGATGGTGACTCCACCACTTCCCTGGGCAGCCTGTTCCAATGTCTAACAACCCTTTCAGTGAAGAAGTTCTTCTTAACATCTAACCTAAAACTCCCCTGGCTCAACTTAAGCCCATTCCCCCTCGTCCTGTCACCAGGCACGTGGGAGAACAGGCCAACCCCCACCTCGCTACAGCCTCCCTTGAGGTACCTAAAAAGAGCGATAAGGTCACCCCTGAGCCTCCTCTTCTCCAGGCTGAATAAGCCCAGCTCCCTCAGCCGCTCCTCGTAGGACTTGTTCTCCAGGCCCCTCACCAGCTTCGTCACCCTTCTCTGCACGTGTTTAACAAAAAATGCAGAAGGGGAAAGAATTTGGTGGAAGATGGGATATGACGTGCTAGTGAGCACGGTCTTTCTCATTTTCCCTAAGTACCCTGATAGCATGAAGAAATTAAAAGCCTGTATGAAGCTCCTGGTGCCCTTCCTCTTTAGCGCTTTGTTGCTGGGGAACTAGTGGTTAGAAGTCTCTAACCTGTGTTGCACATCCTCAGTAACTGGTCAAAGGTTGAATTATTCAAACAAAGGCATTTTTATCTTTCATCAGTAATTCTTCTCCAATTTACTTTAATTACAAAGACTCACTATTCTGATCCACGAAAATGTCTTTTCTAGCTTTGCCACATCACTGGTAATTTTTAATTTTGTGGAGGTTCGGGCCTTTTGAAATTTAAGTGTGATACAGTAATATGGCAATATAAGTTTCAAGATGATAGATTTTAAACTTGCATCTGTAACTGCAGTATCAGCCAAGTCTATAAATAATGCAGAGAATAATGATGAACAGAGGATATGGAAACTGGCTTTGAAGTGAGAATACTTAGTTTTAGGGAACCTCAACGTGAGGTAAGTGTCTTAATAGGTTATGAATTGTAGAAAGCATAAGCAGAAACTGAGCAATTGTATGCTACTGACTTGGCTGCGATGAATAATGAATTGACTGAACCTAAATCTTGATACTCCTAATTAGAAGAATACTCGAAAAGTTACCACTCAGAGCTGTTGCGACATGCAGTTGCTTAGACGAGTGTGCCCGTTGCAGCGGGGTTTTTGCCTTGCTGATTGCCGGGGAGAGGTTGCAGGAGAAGCCCAGGAGGTGGCACCCGCGTCCCCAGTTTGAGCACAGCCAGTGCCAGAGTGCAAGCGCTGTGTGAAATTTACCTGCCCCAACTGGTGAGCAGGAGAGCAGGATCTACCAGGAACTGCAGGTTAAGTACGGCACTAGACACAAATCAGTATGAGCTAGGCAATACTGATGCTCAGTGAGACAAGATCTATCTGAGCACAAACACCTTTTCTCCATCTGAAACCACGTCCCTGCCAAGACTGGAGCGTGGCATGAGCCAAGATCAGGGATCTGCTGTGTGATACAGATGCTCCTTTCAAGCCCCTGGGCTGTGCTGCTTTAAATCATGCCAGCTTGAGCATGCTTCCTGCAGGTTTTTGTTTCTACACTATTAAACAATGGCAGATGCTGGAAAGAAGAAAATTCTTTCTTCTATTTAAAGGTCCATGGACTTATTTGGTAAAAAGTTTATTTGCAATTAGTATGTTTTGTTTAAATTGCATATATGGATATTCATTCTGAGCTTTTCGTTCTAGGCTTGATTTACCCAAGAGTAACTGGTAGAATACAGAATGTTTCTCTACATAATCCAGCAGAATGCAGGCTACCTACGTGTCTGTTTAATATATGGCAAGGCTGTAAAATATCTTCCATATTCTTACTCTTTTGTTCTTGGAGGTCTTCCCTGGTGCTCTGCAATATTTTCCGCATGACTTTACAAGTCTTTGCTTGATGAATGGCTGCAGTGTGTCTAGAACTTGCTCCAGAGCTTCCACTGATTTCCTTCATTTTACATCTACAGCAGTGGGAGAGAGACAGTCTTAAAGTATTCACCTAACTGTGTAAGGCTTGTTGTCTGATTAATAACCATTTGAGATTTCATCTAGAACATGTCAGTTCTGTAAATACACCAGTAGGCTGCTGTAAGTGCTCTGTAGTTCTCTTCTGTAAGCAGCTCACACTTGGCAGAGAATAAAACTGAATGCCCTATGAATTTTCAGAAAATTGTGCTGACCAGTCTGAGCTTAAAAGCTGGAAAAATAACTCTTTCACATACTTCCAAAAATAAGTTGTAATGTGTTGCCCAGACTGGCTTTAAATGTAAGAGCATTCAGAAGGAAGAGGAGAGAACTGCTGCCGACCAGACACATGTCAGCAGCTCGTCTCAGGGTGGCCCAGGCTGCTGTCGGATGCCAAAACTGAGAGCAGCAGTGAGGTCTGCTCATCAGGACAGTACAGCCTCTATACATTACCTAGGTAAAAAGCATGTTTGACTGCATAGACAGATCCAAAACACACCAGCGTGGACTGGTCAGATACCCTGATAGACCCTCAAAGAATGAGGTTAGGTTTAGGTTGCTATTGGCAATAGGAGATGGTTTCTTGAGAACTAAATAGCTCCCCTTAGTGATCTCGTATTTTTGGTTTAATTGCAGGTTTCATTCTCAGATGCATAGGACGCCTTTGTTTTGCAAACTGTTGTCTGCACAATCTGTTTCTACTCACTTGGCTGAGTATTGAAAACAGTTGGTAACATCCAAGGTTCAGACAGACAGTTATTGTCCTGATGATTTGGTTTTGTTTTTTACTCACTGAAAACTCAGACGTCCCGCACTGCCGAAGATTCCATACCTATAACATATACAGACAGATATGTTAACTTGTTTACCCCCAAATTTCTGCATTTCCAATGTCAGGAAACCTATCTTTTCCTTACCAAAGTTTTTGGCAGCACCCAAAACTGGATAGCTAAGAATGATCATTCCAGCATATCCTTTGGGGCAACAGCTCCACTCTTCTTAACCTGTGCCTTCATCCTTTCTTTCACATGGCTGAATGTGTTTAATTGCAGTGATTGTGGCACCTTACAGCCTGGCTCTAACTTCTTTAGTGATTGAGTTTTCACTGCAGCAATGAGGAACATAATGCTTTTACCTGTTGGCTCTCTAAATTTCTAAACATTTGCAATTGAAATCAGAATTGTTTTCTACTTGGCCTGTTTTTCTCAGCTATTCAGTTTCTGAAAGAAACAGCTGTGGCTACAGAGAAAAATCTGTAATGATTGGAGCCCAAAATGAGGAAGAAAAAAAATTCCTTTCCTCATAAATAATTTATAGTTCACTGCTTTAGTGTAATGAATAGGTTAATCAACATTCTGCCTGGGATAAGAAAAGGTCTAGGCTTGGTTTAGTGTATTTCACATTTACTGTGGCACTTTGCATCTGAACAGTATTCTCAAAATGTTCTTCACGCTTACTTTATAAGTAATTAAGTGATTTACTAGTAGATGATAAAAAACAAGTCCCTGTAGGAAATCCCTGCTGATTTCTGTTTGTTGGAGTTACTAGGAGGGAGGTTATTCATTCTTTCAATTATTGATTTGGAGGTAAAGTATCAAGCTGCTGCTGATAAAATCTGTGGTTGGCACACCTATCAGGGAGTGCTGACAAGGGCAGAGCACCCTGTCCTGTTCTGCTGGCTGGCTCTGCTCGAGTATCTGCATACAAATTCGGCTCCGTGCTGTGTTTTTATGCCTAGCTGCAGAGGGCGAAAGCAGCACTTAATTCCCTGGAAAGCAATGATACTGAAAATCACAGTGAAAAACTCATCATCTGCTTCTGTGTGATCTTTCAAGGCGTTTGAGCAAAGATGAGCATTGCATCATATTATCTTTGTGTGCTGTATGGGTGAGACTGACACTCATGATGTACGATTCTCATTTTTGAAAGGAAGTAGAAAAAATTGAGTGCTGAAAAGGGAAAGGGGAATTATTGAGGGCGTGCACTGCTAGTTAAGCTTTTTAAATCTTCCAGTATTAGTTTATTGAAAAGAAAACCAATAGAAAATACCATTGTGGTGTATCAGAACCTCCTTGGGGAGAAAATACGAAACAAAGGGTCCTTTAATCTCACAGAGAAGGTAGTAAAAGGAAATAGAAGTCAGACAAATTCCAATTTAAAATAAGAAGATGGTAAATGCAAAATTACAGCTGCTTAATCACTGGAACAAACTATGAAGAAATATGGTGGGGCTTTCATTTTTCAGTGCTTTCCTGAATACTCAATGCCTTTCTGGAAGAGCTGCTTTAGCCCACTTGCTTGAGCCCACTCAAACTTTCTGCAAGTTCAGGACTCACCTAGGAGTGTTCCCTGGAGCTACCAGCAGCAGTTCAGTTTCATATGAAATATTCCATGTTTTCAGATGAAATATTCCACGTTTACACTCATTCTCCCCTGCAAAAGAAACAGAGGTATCCCCAAAAAGTTAAGGACCAGAGCAGTTCACTCACTTGTAGACAAGACTCACTTGTCTTCACTTTTTAACTCTTCTGTGCTGGAAAAGCTGACCTTGAATGCTATTTTCTAGGATCAAACTTTAAATGAATCCTAAGGATTTCCATAAAGAAAAATACTGCTCTAGCTGAACACAAGCAGAATTAGTTAGTCACAGTGCAGGTGTTATGGGATAGAATGGAATCTACATTACCTAGGAATCTAACTAGGAATCTACAGTGGAAATGTCAGTAGCAGTTAGGAATTGCAAAATCTTTCTGATAACTCAGACTGAAATATTCTCTCATCTAGCTAACCTGTTTGTTAACTTTTTCATGTGCATTTCATTCTGAGATAAATTTCTGGCCCAATCCTAGATCAGATTGCTAATATTTGAGTAGTTCAGATTAGGTTTCAAAATACCAGTTGAAATATTTTTTTGCAAGAGGATGTTTAGCAAATAGTCAGTGGACGGAAGAGTCCTCTTCTCCCTCCAATGAGTAAAGATCAGAAAGAGAAGGAGTATTATCTATGCCTAGTTTTTGGCTGTTGACTGCTGCAATGATACAGCAGGCTTAAAATACTTCCTCACTGTCATGAGGTAAACAGAAAAACTTGATAAAAACTGAAAAATGTATTTATTTCATTTTCTATTTTCATTTCTTTGCTACCTCCCCATGCCTACCTCTATGAGATTACAGTTATATTCAAACCAGTTGTTGTTTCCCTACCACCACCAAAACTGCAAACTAGTTAACTCAAATTTAACTGGCACAGTGAAGTTTTTCTGAAGCTCACCTTGATCTTAGCCAGATTTTGGGATCTCAACACTTCCAACTGCTGCTTAGGTTTGGCATGCATGTGGTCAGGTAAGAAGAACCTGAGTTTTGAAGTTTCTGATCTATGAACAGAAATACCAAATGTTGAAGTATGAAGAAAAAAAGAACAGCTTCATGATCCCCCCCACTCCAAACCCAAACCCTGGAATTAAAATATTTTGCTTTCCTAACTGCTTTCCCCAAGAAAGCTTTGCAGTCTTGACTTTCCATGCTATACAATATCTCTTCTGTTTCCCTACACGCAAATCAGTGAAACATACATACTCATGCAGGCCTGCACACCCATGTACCCATGTATGTAACTAATTTTATAAAGCAACTTGCTAGCTATTAAGTTTTTAGATAATTTGAATTCAAATGCAAACACTTTGCCTAAGATCCATCTTCAAATAACTTGAGTATAGTGCACAGAATTATTTTTTCCCTAACAAGAAACACAAGACAAGCTGTGCATGTAAGTCAGGCAAGGTTACTTAATGCCTAAATACTACAGGACAGAAAGAAAGTGTTTCAATTTAGTACTGAAGTGATATATTGGTTGTATAAAGGTCCTATTAACCTCTACCTAATCTGCAGTTGTTGAATATGAGAACCATAAAGAACACAAAGCATAAGATTTCTTTCAATATAAAAAAGCTAGTGATTTTTTTTTTCTTGACAATTCTAATATTCTTTTCTAGTTTGGTCTATGCACCTGTTTTCTCTGTTAAAACCAGCAGTAAAAGCCAGAGCCAATATAGAGCATAATCATCTACAGTACATTTTCAGTGGACTTTAAGCACCAATATCCACATTTGGTATTTAAAAGCTGCTCAACTGCAGCCAAATGGCTGTTACAGAACTTCTTAGGTGTTGTGACTGTAGATACATTTATGGATTCTAAAATTAAATCAATTCCCAATTTTGTCTCTGTATATGCTGGAGCTACCCCATTGTGTGCAGCTAAATGTATGCAGAAGCATCCAACTGGCACCTAGAGGTAGCTGGCACCTAGATGACAGAACAGAATGCTTAAATCCCCACGAGATCTGAATCCCAAGCACAGCACGACGAGTATTTATTGATGAGATTTGCTTCCTGCCAAAAGAGCAGCAGCAGCCACTGCTTCCTTTAGGATGTGTCAGAATGAAGGGTAAATAATGTCCCTCTGAGATAACTTGTACAGGGAGTCTAATAGTTAGATGACAGTCAAGGTCTATATAACAGGTAGATTTGTTATTTGAGAAAGAGAAGAGATGGGTTGATTGATCAACCCCTTCCTGACACTCCAAAATGTGAGTAATCCCTCACTTTAAATCTAACTCCTGGCAGAACGGTCTTATCAACAGGCTACAGTCTTTTCTGTCAAAACTCATGAGAAGGAGAAGGGGAACTCTATTACTTGTGTTCACCTGCACTAACATTAAAAAAAAAAAAAAAAGTAATTGAAAGAGCAAGAGGAAGCCTGGCTCTGAAGCCTAGTGATTATCTCACTTGCCTGGCAGGGAGAGAGAGAACTGGATTCTGGTACCTACTCCCAGGATTTATTCTGTATATTCAACCATCAGCAGCAAGTATGACTTATCCTAAGAAAGAAGGAGCTCATGCCACCCACAGGGAAAACACAGGATCTTTTTTCCAGGAAATTTCTAAGCATCAGGCTAAAGTCACACATTCTTTACCTGTAAAGAACTTTTAATATCTTTGCAGCACTGAACAAACCAAGCAACCGTTTTCAACCTGAGAGGCATATTCCTTTAAAACCAGGAAGGTCCTGTTGGCAGGTCAGGCTCCAGTTTGAAGGTCAGTGCCAAGAAGAGAGATGCCAAAAGGAGTCAAACACTTGGATCATTCTCAGGGGAGCAAATAAAACTGCCCAGTTCAGCAGAAGACTAATCTTCTGCCTGCTCTAACCTCAGGAAGACCTGGGCAACCACTGCATCTCTTTGGCCTATCTTGCCCACTGCTTCCAAATAAAGCTTTGGGTGCGTGTGCCTTTTTACAGTTTTAACTATGATTTTATATACACTACATGCTTGTTAAAAGTTTGTTGAATTTTCCCAACAAGGCCTCTTACCAAGATAGAAATTTCCTTTCCAAGGCATATCAAGCTTTAATGGGCACAAGGGAAGGAATTTAAGGTATGCTGGCAGAGAGAGTGAAGAGTTCAGCTCTATAAAAGAAAAGAGGCTTTCATGATTGCTTGCCTACTTGTCTTGGAAAAGGGACAGATTTTCAAATACAGTAGAATATGCCCTTGCCTAAACATAGGCAAAATCTTTGGACAGTACTTGGATTTTACCAAAAATATATGCTCAGGAGTAGTAGAAAGGAATGGAAAATGTATGTAACGATGGAACTGCCTCCTCTCATCTAGAGTTTCAAGACAGTTAATGATGAATTTTCAAAGAGTAGAATAGAATTCTATAGCAGCAGCACAGAGATTTACTTCTGAATTTGATAGTAAAAATCTGCACTTTTCTGTGTTTGAAACTATAAAAACTCTCATTAAAATCAAGCATTTGTTGAGGGTAAAATCTCTTCCACGAATGTAAAACTTGAGTTACTGCATAGTTCAACAGTACTGTAACTGTGGAAAGGTGCAGTGAGATAAAAAAAGCTAGCTATTCATAGCTTTAATAAATGACTGAAGAGCGAGAGAGGGCACACAAGTACATGAAGCATATACAGCATACAAAGGAGAATTCATACTGAAAGAGAGGCTATATCCATTTTATGGACAGAATGAACCTACTAGATGTAAATATGACTGTGAGTATCAGGATGGCATCTATCAAGAGGCTGTGGAACGACCATCCGTGAAGTGATGGAAATCTTTTTAGATGTAAAGAAGAGACACTAGCAATCTTGCAAACTGTCAGGTGATGTGATTGGTACGTTTAATCTCTAGTATCTAAAAAAATAAAAGAAAAGCATTAATTTAAATTACCTTACAAATTTTATGTTTACTGCAGCCATACTACATTGCTGTGACAATGAAATATGTAAAATCCAAGATCTCTCTGGGAAAAATAATGGAACAAAATGAATTTTCTTAGTTAAATACTTAAAGAATGACATTTCTGAACTGAGAAGTATTAATCCTGGCAAACATTTATTCTAGAAATGAAGTTTTGTTTATATTTTTCTTGAATTTGAAGTTGCATAATTATGTTTTTATGAAGACAGCTATTCTTCGTTAGCAGTCTGCCAATTTCTGGGATTTTTTTTTCCCATTAATGCAACAGTCGCACATAGGTCTGTTGTGCATTTAGGAGAATAGTGTGGGTGAGCCATTCTGGCAGTTTAATATTAAGTGTGGGTGTTTATATGCATATTTCAAAATGTTTCATTCTCAGTGTGACTTATTCACGATTGAGTATATAGATTGTAATGCTCAAAAATTGAACCTATTCTCTAAGGAAATGTCTTTGGCTATTTTCATAACCTGGCCTCTCCCAGTGTGCCATGCTGGTGGGTTTGCTTTTATCTGTAAACACAGGTGATGATTGCTTTCCAACTTCTACTTCTTTAGACAGAAATTTATACTGAAAGATGCAATCTTTGCCACATAAATGGTTTTGAAATGGTGCTTAAATTAAAAACAGCATTGCATATATTAAGTACCTTTTACTGAATGCAGGTGCTACAGGCATAAGGGTGATGTGCCCCTAAGGGCACCAAAGGGCCTTAGTGGCCCTGACCAGCCTCACCTGGGTGCTCCACCAGCTCCCTGCCCATGACTCCCAGTCCCTATCACAGAAGCGCTGCTCTTCAGCTTGGCTACCACTGTGCCAGGCCTTGCTACAGGCTCTATGGATCCTGGACCAGTGGACTGACTCCCCAGATTGTCCTCAGGTCTGTCTCATCAGCAGGACACTGCCTGGCAGGCCGGACTGGGTCCTGGCCCCGGCCTGCCCTGCTCTGGCCCTGTCTGGCCTTGCCCAGCCATGTTGTGCTTGGCTTCTCAGCCCCCAGGGAGCAGCTGCCTGATGAAAGGTTGGGGAAACGCAGTTTCAGTGTCTGCCACAATGTAGGAGGAGGGAGATGAAGGAGCCTACCAAAGGCCATCCCCTTTCATCCCCCTTGCATCCAGCTCTTCACTTCCTGAAGCAATGGCATAGAAAACAGCAACGAGCAGGGCACGCACCCACTCCTCCCCAAGCAATATGTGGGTCAATGCCTCCCTCATCATGGATTAGCAAATAACTCCTCCTTCAATGCACAAAACAACTAAAAGGAGATGCTGCATGTTTGCTGAGGACCTCTGTTGCCAGAGAACTTACTCAGTACACAGCAGAGGAGCACTTAATTTTGTCCTTTGCCTAGCAGCAGCAAAATGGTAGCTCCCTCTCTGATCACTAAGTACTTGTCAAGTACTTCTGTTGAAGCTGTTCCTCTCTGAATATAAAAGTTTAACATTTACTGGTGAAGGACGTGAGTGAAAATAACTTTATAGTTCTACGGAGTAGTTTAAAATAGATTGCAGCAAGAACTAAATACCACATTTCCCTGATCCCCAGTAATACACTAGGATACTCTGCCATTCTTTTTCTTTGGCCTAAGTCTTGATCTACACCATGCAAAGGAAAATATGGAGAACATGGAGATGGGTCTGAACATGTTTTGAAGCCTTGCAGCTATTAGCCAGAAAGTAGGAAACACAAATTCAAGCAGAATGAGGAACCGAACCCATTTACCTTTAAAAGCAATATCTTCCAAAGGACCAAGAAATGTGAAGAGATGCAATGCTTCCTCTAAGTGCACTATGCTTCAATGTTTCCTGATATATTCCACATTTAGCTGGATTTTAAAGATCCTGTTCTTTAGTACCTGAATTTTCACCAGAACTGTGTAATAGCTGTGATTTGATTAGATAGCAACTAAATGTTATCACATTCAATGCAACAGCAACTAGCCTTCTTGATGGAATGGCCTTTCTGCAATCTCATGCAAGCTCCACTTCAGGGATTCATAAAAGTGTTTCTTAACTTTAAAGTTTACCTTTTCCATTCAAAAGAACATTTATTCAATTCTTGGAACTAAAAAATTGCAAGAATGGAGTCAGAAGAATTTTGGTACATTCTTCTGGACTACAGAATTTAAAAATAAAATGTGAGCTCAGGTAAATAAATAAGAACAGTGAGATGGTAAAAGAGCTTAGAATGATAAGTGATGTAAATGTTAGTCACACATGCCTGAAAAAAGAGTATTTGAAAATCTAATCACTTTGCCAAAGACTGAAAACCACTGTCACGTGGTGAGCCGGGTATCTTGGTGGTTGTGACAGATAAATCCCTGAATCTCTGCATATGATGAGCATGTTGACCGGGGTCAGCTACGTTAGGCATCAGATCACAGAATCACAGTGATTGGAAGAGACTTCTAGAGATCATCTAGTCCAACTGCCCTGCTCAAGCAGGGTCACCTAGAGCATGTTGCACAGGATCACTTCCAGGTGGGTTTTGAATATCTCCAGAGAAGGAATCTCCACAACCTCTCTGGGCAACATGTTCCAGTGCTCCGTCACCCACACAGTAAAGAAATTTTTCCTCATATTCAAATGGAAATGTTTCAGTTTGTGGCTGTTGCTTTGTTGCTTCTTGTTCTATCACTGGGCATCACCAAAAAAAAAAATCCAGCCCCATCATCTTGACACCCTCTCTTAAGATACTTATACATGTATATGCAATGGTAACATCCCCTCTCAGCCTTCTCTTTTCCACGCTAAACACGCTCAGCCCTCTCAGCCTCTGCTCACAAAAAGAGACACTCCAGTCCCCTGATCATCTTCATAGCCCTCCACTGGACTCACTCCAGGAGCTCCAGGTTTCTCTTGTAATGGGGAGCCCAGACCTGGACACGGCACTGCAGGTAAGATCTCACCAGGGCTGAGTAGAGGGGCGGGATCACCTCCCTCAACCTGCTGGAAACGCTCTCCCTAATGCACCCCAGGATCCCATTGGCCTTCTTGGCCACAAGGGCACATTGCTAGCTCATGGTTAACTTGTTGTCCACCAGAACTCCCAGGTCCCTCTCTGCAGAGCTGCTCTCCAGCAGGTCAGACCCCAGCCTGTACTTGTGCTTAGGGTTATTCCTCCCTAGCTGCAGGACCCTGCACTTGCCCTTGTTGAACTTCATGAGGTTCCTCTCAGCCCAACTCCCCAGCCTGTCCAGGTCTCTCTGAATGACAGCACAGCTTTCTGGTGGATCAGCTATTCCTCCCCATTTTGTGTCACCAGCAGACTTGTGGAGGGTGCACTCTGTCCCTTCATCCAGGTCATTGATGAATAAATCGAACAAGATTGGGCTTAGTACTGACCCCTGAGGGACACCGTTAGCTAAAGGCTTCCAAATAGACTGTGCTGCTGATCACAACCCTCTGAGTTCTGCCATTCAGACAGTTCTCAATCCACCTCACTGTCCAGTCATCTAACTCACAATTCCTGAGATTAGCTATGAGGATGTTGTGGCAGAGTGTCAAAAGCCTTGCTGAAGTGCAGGTAGACAACACCTACTGCTCTCCCTTCATTTATCCATCTAGTCATTCCATCATAGAAGGCTATCAGAATGGTTATGCATGATTTCCAGTATGAGCTGTTCCATCACCTTTACAAGGATGGAGGTGAGGCAGACTGGCTTGTAGTTTCCTGGGTCCTCCTTCTTGCCCTTTTTGAAGACTGGAGTGACATTGGCTTTCTTCCAGTCCTCAGGCACCTCACCTCTTCATGACCTTTCAAAGATGATGTAGAGTGGCTTAGCAATATCACCCACCTGCTTCCTCAGCACTCATGGGTGCATCCCATGTGGACTTATGGCTATGTGAGTTGGCATAAATTATCTCTAAGACAATCCTCCTCAATTCAAGGAAAGTCTTTCCTTCTCCAGACTTTCTCTTGTCTCCAGCATCTAGGATTCCTGAGAGCTGGCCTTAGTAAAGACTGAAGCAAAGAAGGCATTCAGTAACCCTTCCTTCTCTGTATCCTTCACCACATGAGCATCCACTCCACTGAGCAGTGGGCCCACATTTTCCCAAGTCTTCCTCTTGCTACTGATGTATTTGAAGAAGCTGTTCTTGTTGTCCTTGGCATTCCTTGCCAGATTTAATTCCACATGGGCCTTAGTCTTCCTTGTCACATCCCTGCATACTCTGACAACATTCCCATATTCTTCCCAAGTGGCCTGTGCCTTTTTCAGAAGTACACATACTGTGTACTTCCTTCTGCTTCAGTTTTCCCAGGAGCTCCTTGCTCATCCTGACACCTTTGTTTGACTTCTTACTCATAGAGATGTACTGATCTTGATCTTGAAGGAAGTGTTACTTGAATCACCAGCTCTACTGACCCTCACCCACCCTCCTTCCTTCTTTCTAGAACCATAACCTATGGGATTCCTCCAAGTAGGTTCTTGAAGAAGTTGAAGTCCAGGGTTGAAATTCTACCTATTACCCCGCTTCGTTCACACAGGATCCTGAACTCCACCACCTCACAGTCACTACAGCCAGTGCTGCCCCCAATCTTTGTATCTCCAACCAGACCTTGTTTGTTTGTTCATACAAGGCCCAGCAGCACACTTCTCCTCAGTGGCTCACCCACCACCTCCATCAACAAGTTTTCATCAATGGCCTGCAGGACTCCTGGACTGTTTGTGCCTAGATACATAATCTGAAGTGACGCAGAGTTAGAGATCACTGAAGTGTTTCCTATGCTGTAAGGAAAGGCAAAAATGCAGGTTATGTCTATTTGCAGAACAGGAAGGCTGTGAGGAAAGACATTTAATGGGAGCAGAAGGAAATGGGTGGTGTGGTTCAGGGCTGGAGGTGCTTTGTATTATTGTGTGTACCAGGACACTGTACTGGTGAGAAGGGTCAAAGCCTTCCCTGGTCTGCTGGTCCTACCAAATATAACTCAACCAGAGGTGCACACAGAGCTCTGAAAAACCTCCCATTAGGTTACTCGACATCTTCCTCCACCCAAATCCTGCACATCAATATCGAACCACTAACTGCATCTGGGTCAGGCTGGCAGACACACAGCGTTTATTGAAGCTCTAGGTGAAGCAACCCAGCTGAGCTAACGCCAGCTGAAGGAACACCCAGCGGGAAGCCACTTCAGCCAAATTTTCAGCACGTTTCCCACATTTACAGCATCCTAGCCAGCCGCCTAGGACTATCTCTAGGACCACACGGGCGGCACACAGATAAGGGCGATTTATCACACTTCCTGACGCGACAAAAACCCCGCTAAAACTCCTGGGGGGGCGGACTACCGGGCCAACCCCACACCTCCGCGCCGCAGGGCGGCCACGTCAACCCGCCCCGCCCCGCCCCGCTCCCACAGCCGCGGGCGGCGTGAGCCGGGCGGCCCGGGCGGCGCTGGTTGGCGGGGCCGGGGGAAGCGGCGCGGCCGGAAGGGGCGGCCCAGTCGCCCCGGTGACAGGAGGCCGAGATGGCGGCGCGGGAGGCGGCGGCGAGCGCCAGGCTTTGAATGAGGGGCGGCCGGAGGCTGCGCTTTGGCCGCCTCGGCGCCCGGCGGCCCCCCGGCCGGGGCAGGTGAGCGGGAGGCGGCCGCCGGTTGGGAGCCGTGGGGGAGGTGGGCGGTGCGCCCCTGAGGGGCTCGGATCCTGGAGTGCAAAGGTGGACGGCGTCCTGCGGTGTCTGCTGCCCTCGGAAACTCAGCCCTGGGCCGGCGGTGGGGCGCTGCTTCGTGGTCACTGTTCGTGGTGCCTCCGTGGCACGTCTGATGAAAAACAGCGCAGCTTGCTGCTTTATGGTCCTGCTGGCTGCTCTGGATGTCCTGCTGGGCTGTGGAGGGGCTTCTTCAAGTCATCCCGTACAGAACACCCCATGGTGTATCACGGCGGTGAACTATTGCTGCTTGTTTGGACAGCCGATGTTGCAAGATGATTTTGTGGTAGTAGCAAGAGTGCGTTAATTTATGTCTATGGCTTTCAGTGTGGATACAGATAATTTAAGTCCAGGGTGACCAGTAAAGACTGTGGTACAACTGGGGTATCGTGAGCTGTGTCGGAGTCTGGGAACTCCAGTGCTGTGCAGGGAGTTATATGAAGTAGTTCATTGTGTCAAAGATTAACTGTACAACCAAAGTTACAGTGTAGTATCATGGGATTGTAAGGCTTCCATCTTTATATTCTGCATCTGTTTTTCAGAAGATAGTAGCACATATAGATAACAAATTATTAAAGAATGACTGTGCCTAGTTAATGGACTTATATTTTCTGTTTTAACTAACATTACCCCAAAAAACAGGACTAATTCTAATTCAGAATAGAAAGTTTCAAGAACTTGCATTAACAAGATTGGAACTATGCTCATTTTCTTCAAGAGGAAGGGGTGAGTTGAGGTGGTAGTAGCCTAGAAGTTTAATGACTATAGGAAAGTAGATTTAAAAAATAAAAAGTTTAAGCTCCAGTCTGTAAACAGTTAGGTGTCTAGGAAAGACTTAGGTATGGCTAGTTTTCGTGTTTAGTTAGTGAGACAAACTCATTCTTTCTTAAATGTTGGCATCTTCTGCAAAAAATCATTGTGAAATATCTTCTTGGATTTTGGATTTGAGCACCTTGGATGCCTTGTCTCACTCCAGTAAGTCATAGGCAAAGAAGCAGTCTTTTCTCCCAGCTACCTTGTAACTTCCTATTTAGGGTGCTTACGCTGAAACTGAGAACATCAGTGTTGAAACTACAGTTCCCTGTAACCACCCGCATGTAGACAGATGCTACACTTATCATGCTGTAGTAGCATGGCTATGAGATTCAGCCACGTTTCCATTTCATCTATCCATTTATCAAAATCAATTATAAAGATGTTGGCCTAGTTGTGTTTTTTTTTTTTTTTTCCTCCTGCCTCAGCACTCCCAATATTATGTTTCTACATAAAGTGATTAGGAAAAAAAAAAGGATCAAATCATCCAGGAAGAAGGGAGTGGAGCATCTTTACTAGGTTACAGAATCACGGTTACTCTCTGAAGTGCAGAAGATGCTGGTTTTTGCTTCCAGTACCTGGCTGAATGCTGCTCCTGAATCATTGCATTGCTGTTTTAAAAAGTCAGTGTCTTTGTACGTCTTTTAATGTACACGATTTGGAGGAGGGGTTTTGTGCTTGTAAAGAAACATATTTTTTTTAAAGTCTTTTTACTAATATTTGTAAGGTTCCATCTCCCTGTAAACCAACTTGGTCATTCTTCAGACTGATGTGGTAGCACTGCTTGTTTAAAATTTTTATAGAAATTGAACTTCTAAGAGACCTTATCCTTGCTGCTTAATGGACTAATCATATGGTGCTTTCTTGATTTTTTTTTTTTTTTTTTTTTATCAGCTGTTTGTTCTAGTGCAGACATGCTGGTTCACTGGTGCTCTTGTGGAGTTTTGGGGCTGACACGTGTGGGTACCCAAGGGCACGTTAGTCTTCTGTACCAGGAAATAGACGTCTCATTCTGCCTTAGGAGGTTTTTTGTGGTTACTCATGTAAATATGTAGTTGGTGGGGAAACGTTCAGTTTCAGTCAAGTTATTTTTAATTTTGATTTAGACTTCTTCCCTTGGCTATTTAATTAGCTGTATTTAATGCAAGTAAAAGCCACTGTTTCCAAGATGTCTTCATGTATTCATTGCAGAGTCCCAGATGAGCTGATGTGAAAGAAAGTGCAATCAACTCACAAAGCAGTGGTAATTCAAGGCAGAAATTCCATTCAGAAGATGATGATATCTCAAGAAAGCGACATGGCGTGCATCAGTCAGCATTACAAGTAGAACATAGGAGCAAAGGAGGAGAGGATAGGTGCCCTCTAATATTAATCTTCTGACATATTTTTAACTGATGGAAAGAGATGAGTTCAGTAAGAAAACAAAAACAAAACAAAACAAAAAAGAACTTAGGTCTTTAAAACAATTTGAGTGCCAGAAAGTGACTTTGTTTTAGAATTGGTTCTGTCTCTTGAGATATTGCTTAATTAGTGTTTGTGTGTGCAATTAGGTATAAAAGAGGAAGTGCTCCTGCAGACAACAAGGTGCTTGTTGCATGGTGATGGTCAGTGAGCATCTTGTCTCTGGGACCTTAGTTCACATGCTCAGCTGGATGGTGTGTGCCTCAGGCTGATTGATGCCTGCGAGGTCCGAGTTGCCAGGAGCTCTAACGCTGCTGCAAGCTGAGCACAGCGTAAAACTGTTTCAGTACATTTCTGGACTTTCCCTCCCTTCACTATATTTCCTTTATTGATCCATAAAATGTTTCTAGTGCTAAGTTGCGTTGGGCTTCTCACTCGTCTCTAATGTGTTTAAAATCTCGCTGCTACCATGCTCTAATCTTTGTGGTGCACAACTTCCACCTGAGCAATTGCTGTAACTTCTTACCAGTAGAAGGTGGCTTGAGATATGTGAATCAAACTCTGGCTAAATTTGTTAACTTTTACAAAATTGTTGCACTGACTGCTAAAATTAGATGAATTAGGATTCATGTCCCGATTTACTTATTTATATCTGTTGCAATGGAGCTTAAAAGTTCAGTTGACAGTAAGTCTGATAAATGTTATACATTAGAAAGAACGTTAATGGGAGAAGGAAAGCTCCATCCCATGTTACAAATGGGAAGCTGAGGCACGGGGCGTGATACATGCAAAGCTGTGTCAGGCTGACAGATTATCAGATTTTTTGAATTCTAGTCCGGTGTTTCACCTCTGCCTCCATCTGTTAAGAAATGTTTGAGGACTCTTGCTGGAGTGTTGCCACTCCGTGTTCTGTCCCAGTGCTGTACATGGCTGTGCATCTCTTCTTTGCCAGGCTGGAGAAGAAACAGAAATACAAGGAACACCTTGTTTTACCTAACAAGTCTCATGTAATGTTATCAGGTGAATTCAGTTTGCACTAAACTCAAAAAATGCAGTAACACAAACACTTCAAATGCCGTTTTAGATGCCTGGTAGGGAATGCTTGATGTGCCCTGATCTTGAACCAAGTACTTGGTTTAGGATTCTTTTTACCTAACTTTTAACATACTGCCAAAATTAATGCATATGTGCTGCTTCACATCTTAATTAGCTGTAGAAAAACTAGATACACTGATAAAAGTACCTTTTAAAGCTGGGTGACTGCTGGTAGTACTGTGCCTAGTGATTCCTTGCTGTTGCTGAAACTCTGGCTGCGGATCTGACAACTTCGATCACAGGGCTTAACTTAACTGGGGAGGTTACAATCAAAGCTTAGAGCAGAGGAAAGCAAAATGCTACTTGCTGTCTTGAAAGGCTTGATACTGCCATAGTTAAAGGGGAGCACGGCTCAAACACACACGTACAGCACATGGCTGTGTCTCACTTTCCTTCAGTATAATGCTGTAGTTTCTGCGTGGCACATAGGAAGCAGAGCAAGGAGTCACCTGAGCGGTGTGGAGAATGAAGGTAGCTGTTGAACCCTGCTGAACAGGCGTGTGGGTGATACTGAAGTGTGTGCAGACGTGTATAGGAATGCCCTGGGAAAAAATGCATTAATTTCTGGTGACTAACAAACACTTGTCAGCGGTGAACTTCAAGAACTTGTGAGCTAGACTGTCCTTGAGGGTTCTGTTTGTTTGTTTGTTTATTTGTTTGAATTTAGGCAAAAATAATACTGAGTCTAGATATTTTTGAGTAATAGTGCTTCCTAAAACAATCATTTCAATCAGTGGGGTGTTCTGTTTTGTTTTTAAATGTAGGATCTGCCTGGACTGTCTAGCGTGGCAGTTCAGTAGGCTAAACAGTAGGAAAGTTGCTTTACTGTTTGTACTGTAGAGTATCTTTCTATTAACTCCCTCTGACCCCCGAGCCAATAAAAGAGTGAATTCTGATGAAGGAGAATGGAATGAGCTTCTAAATAACCTTCCTTTCAGAAAAGGCATACCTTTATTCTTATTTCAGCAGGTCACCTGCTCTTCATTCCTGAAATCCCAGGTAGATGGCTTTTAGCTGCATCTCTTTAAAGTAACAATTTCTTTTGCCAATTAAGTGCTCCTGTGCAGTAATCTTTACCTTTAGAATAGAGAGCTATCTATCCAGTTGCCATCTGCTTTTTCTTTCACTAGCTTCTACTGTTCCTAAATCCTTCAAATTTTTGACTGGTGCATTATCCTGTCACCTAGATATTGTCCAAATCACTTATGCCAGAAGGTAAGGAAGTTCAGGAGTACAATACCAAATAATAGTTCTGTTTTTAAATTGGGAAGCTGAGTGTGTTGGCTGGTGTCTGATGTTACTACTTTTTTTGTGGGAAGTTTGACTGTTTCCAGTTCCTGTTAGGTAAAAAGTCCATTTAATACCCACTCTTCTATAAGGAGTCTCCCATGAAAGAAGACTAAGACAAGGCTAGTGTCGAGGTAGAGGTGAAATGTGTCCTGCAAGGCCTTTCTCCTGAGCTACAGCTTTGTAGCATGGCCTGTAATTTGGTGGTTATGTTATATATTTGGTGTAATTTTGGTGCTTATACAAAGGCTTAAGCCTTTTTTTTTTTTTTTTTTTTTTTTTTTCAGTAAAAGGACCTACTTGCTTAGTGGCAACCCTACACAAAATTTTCAAATATATTTATATATTTTCTGGATTGTATGTGAAGTAGTATTTCTAGCACTGTATTACTAGGTTTAATACTAGTTATCTTGCAAATGAGCACCGATAAAGTAAATCTAAGCTCCGTGAAGCTCACAAATCCCACGATGTACTTTTTAATAAAATCCTCAGGGCAGTATTGGAGCAGCCTACCTAATGACCCACCTTCCTGACTCTTCCTAACTTAAAGCCTGGAATATAAAAAGTGATTTAAATGCCATAGCGTATCTGAAATCAAGCTGTCCTTCCATGGAATACTCATGGCCTGAGGAAGATGTCACAGGGCTGCCTTCTCTTCTCACCAGGAGGTATGTTAAACTGGCAACAGAAAATGTTGTTACAAGTGTAGCTGCATATAATTAAAAGCTGTTTGTGAAGCCTAACCTCTTCTTCCTTACTCTGAGATGTTCACCTGTAGAAGAAAGAAAAGGGATCCTTGAATTACAGCTTATTATTCTAATTGGGTCTACACCTATTTGAGGGGACCTATTGGAATAAGTATAGATACACTGAATATCAATTACTAAAGTCTCTAATTGACGCTGAAAAATAGCAGCCAGCATTGTTGGTTTCAGCTAAAGATCAATTTTTGCTCATCTGGGTCTGTTAGCATAATCTGAGCTGTCACAGGAGCATTGATGTATCCAGGGGATTAACTTGTGCTGTAGCGCACGTAGTGTGAACAGGATCCTTCTTCCCTGGTGATCTTTCAGTGACATTGGTCACTAAAATAAAATGTTTGTTCTCATCACACGTTTCCAATTAAAATCACTGGAAACTTTAAACAGCCACTTTTGGGTTTTGACTTAGTGCTGATTTAATGTACATTTATAATTTGCATTTGCAAGACTTGCTTAAGGAGGTGCGAGCTTCTTGGTCATAATTCTTTTCTCCTTGCATTGTTAGTGTCTAAGGCGTACAGTCACCACAGCTGATTGCCAGCACTTCCACTTCAAAAGTGTCTTTAATTGTCACTTTATCTATAATTATGTACTGTTTTTTTAAAGGCTGTACACATAAGGTGCTTGCATTTTTTACATCAGTGAAATGTCCAGGTAGTAGGCAGGTAGACTCCTCTGCTCCAGGTACCTCCTTTCTTTTCTTTTCTTGCATGAGTGTAGCTTCACAGAATGTTCCCTGTTTATGAGCAACTAAGGAAATTGGCTTTAAGGGCTATAAAGATATATAATGCTCTACATCTAACTTTTTTTTTTCTTTTGCAGGAAGGGTTTCTCATCATGGCCATAACACAGTTTCGGCTCTTTAAAATCTGTACTTGCCTGGCAGCTGTGCTTTCTTTTATTAAAAAGTTAATATGCAGGTAAACACGTACTTAATTTGGTTACCTTTTCTGGTTTAATTGCAAGTTCTTTCTCGTCTTTCCTTCTCCCCAACACATACCCACCTCTTTTCCTAATTCTGGTTTTGCTACCAATTGCAAAACAATCAAGAAGGATACAAAACAAGTCAAATCCATTCTTCAGTCTGCATATTCCTGTGGAGTTCAAAAGTCTATGTAATACAGTTGTGAGTCTGTGAATTTTTGTGTTATGATAGCTCTAATGGGGATTGTTTTCTGAACAGCTATGACAGGGTTTAAAAATTGCCTTTTAGCGTTATCCTCTGTCAAATGACTAAAAACCATTCACAATTTTTTTAAAAAGGATTTGGCAAGTGATATTCTCTTTTTTAAGAGGTTCAGTTAATGGCAGCATCCACCCAGTCATCAGTCAGTAGGCTTTCATTGTAAATATAACTCATTCTCATCCTGCTTGGTCAAGAAACAGTTGCTTAAGATGCTTGAGACTTCAGGTTCTTCTGCCTGCTAAAGGTTAATTCAAATGTTTAGAGGACAGTGATTAGTTTCAGAGAACCACTTTTTTTTTTCCTTTTTTAAAAATGAACATCTTAAAACTTGCAAGAAAAAGCAAAAACACTTAATGTTCTTTTGAGTTGTAAATTTGTGAAGGCAGCAGTGCAGTATCTAGAAGCATTACAAAAAAATATAAAAACACACGTGTGTGTTTTTATCTCTAACACATGTGTTATATATACAGATTTATGGTTATATATTAGTAGGGTTCAACAGTACCTGATGCTGATCTTCTCGGATACTGTGCCATCTTCTGGACTACTTTTCCTTCTCATCACCCTTACAGGATGTTGTTTTATTTAAACAATTAGCAGTCTGAAGAAATGTATTCTTCTTTTGTGTATGATAACTACTACTTTGCCACTGAGATTAAAGCATATGCAGAGCATGTGGTACACACAAAATAGCATCTGAATTGTTTTTTGTCCTGTTTACCTTTACTCATTGTATAAATAAGAAGAAGCTTTTAACTAGTTGTTGGTAAATTCATTCCACATCTACTGAAGTTTTAAGAGGCGCATTTTAATGCTGCATACAACTCGATAGCTGTCAGCTTTAGTTTTGTGATTTGAATTCTAAATTAAATTAAGAATACTTGCCATTCAAGTTCTTTGAGAAGTCAAAACACCGAGTTGACATAATTTCTGTAACATATATTTTATATATGTTTCTGTAACGTGTGGACCCTTAATCTAAGTGTTAAGATATCTCTTAGAAAGAGATAGCACTATCACTGAATATAACAAACAATTTTCTTCTTTTTCAATTTCTGAATGAACTTAATCATTGCAGTGAACAGGTGAGGAACTGATTGGGAGCAAAAAATAGGAGAACTTTTCTTCTCTTAATAACTGTTAGTTAAAACTTTCACATAAGCAAGTGAGTTGATCAAGCTGGTTCAGTCCATTAACCACGGATAGTTCTTCATTTTAATGTCAGCTGCAAAGCGTAGTTTGATAAATTTTGTTTTCTTATAATGCACCCCTGCATATGAGTAAGCTTGGTAACCAACAAATGTGATTTAATTAAATGTGCATTTTAATTTGATGGATATGAGCTAGTACTTATTTGGATTACATATCTTAGTTTTTAATTTAAACAAGTGCCTGCAGAGACTGTGCATCTCTCTAGTCAGCATAAAGCCTGTGCATAGCACTTGGCATCTTTTTAGTTAACTTTTTGATGAACGGTAGCCTCCTTGATACCACTGTTTCCAGCAAACAACAGGTATAATTACAAAATAAGGTGAAATTTCATTCTGTTTAAAATCTTCATTTTGCTAACAAATCTGGATGCTGCTAATTATTGTAGATAAACAAAACCAAGAGACATTTGGTCTTCAGAGCAGTGATCAGTGTAATGGTGGTTGGGAAGCAGCTGTTTCCAGGCTTAGGTTTCTGTTAGAGACATCAACAAATCTAGTCAGCCCAAGTATCAGATGTTCCTAATATGTTTGAGGGAGCTTTGGTTTTATTTTTGTTTGTTACAGAATCTAGCATCAAGTACATACAAATATTTTCATGTGAAGAGAAGATTAAAACAGGTCTCATATAACTGTGTATGTAAGTCAAACAGGCCTACAACAGTGACATTTTTATCGTTGTTGACACCACAGTAGTAGATGACCTTTTGTATGAAGACTTAATTTTTTCCAAGGATATAATCCGGAAATTGTGTTTAAATTTGGTTGCCTAAGTAATCTTTTTTTACAACAGAACCTGCTCAAAGATTGAACCTATGCATATATACTACATAAGATAGAATTTAGAATTTTGTCCCTATCTTGGTTGCCTTATACTTAGTAATAGCTTTTTCTGAGCTACATTTATTTTAATTTCTTAACACTGTAAAGACTTCAAGACTTAGACAGCTGTAAGTTTCATTCTTAAAAACCTGAAACAATTAAGATTTGCTTTGTCTTGAAGACTTCTTGCAAGAGAACTAAACTGTTGTTTTTCAGCATAAAGGAGCAGTTTCTGAACGGGCTAAAGTTAATTATATGAAGCGAAAATTTGATGATAGCACCTGATCTTTCCTAAGGAGGTATAATTTGGGCCAAAAGTAGGAAAAAATAATCTAGTCACTCACCGGTGTGCAGTGGACCTTGTGTTACAAGCAGTTCAGCTGCTCTGATGTGATGGTGGAATGTTCTATAATAATAACAATAATGGACGTGAACTCCAAGTGCCAGTTCCCTGTGGCATTCTCATCAGCATCAATAAACAGATCTTTGCTCTTCAAAGCTATCGAGGTCCAAGGTCAGTTAGGTGACTGTCTTGATATAGGAGGTGACACCTGGGGAGAACACGAGTGTCAGTGTCAAATTAATTCTCTTCTGTTAAAAGGTTTTAAGATACAGCAAATGTCAACTAAAAATATTTTGTTAATGTGATTTTTTTTTAATGTCATGAAGTAAATATTTGCATTGTTTATTAGCAATGCACTAGTGTTTGTCTTCAATTAAAATTGCTACAGTTGCTGAAACACTTTTGCTGCGACATTATTAAATAGAAGCATGTATTGAGCAGAAGCTGTTGACTTGCATTACGTTTTGCTACCTCTCTTTAGACTTCAAAGGGAAAAGTGCTTTAGAGGGGCTTTCAAATCGAGCAGCTCAACAAACGATTTGTTAAACGCAGCTTAAGGCTTCAGGACAATAGAAGAATTTCTCAGTTTCCAGTGGAAATGGTTATCTTTGAGCTAATACAGATCTGTAGTGTTTGCTTCTTTAGCATTGGGAATCTAAAAACTGTAACTGACTATATGCAAATAACTGATTTAATTCATCTCTTTTCAAACTGGCATAGAAACAGAGGAGGAGCAACTCTTTAAGAAATGTGAAGAGTAAATGGCACTTGAAATTTGTGTGAGCCCCACTTTAAATTCATGATGAAAGTCTTACTAGCAGTAGACAATACTGAAGTAGTTTAGGCACTTAATGTTTTAGCCAAGGCTACTTTCAGCAGTGCTGTTCTCAGACCTCCTTTTTTTTTTTTTTTTTTTTTTTAAAAAAAACGTAGTGCTCATGTTTTCAGAGCTTGGAGGAATCCTACATTTTTCTTTCAGGTCTGGAAGAGGGCGAAAATTAAGTGGAGACCAAATAACTTTGCCAACCACAGTGGATTATTCATCTGTTCCCAAACAGGTAATTGCTTCAGTGGTAGGTAATTTAATAATTACTTAACAGAGTGATTGTACCAGTTCTGTTGTCTTAGCAAGATACATTAAGACACATTTTTACTTTCAGATATTAATTTGTATCATTCACTTTTACAGCCAGAAGTAGAAGACTGGTCTTCATGGGATGAGGATGCACCCACCAGTGTGAAGATTGAAGGTGGCAATGGTAATGTGGCAGCTCAGCAAAACCCTTTGGAACAAATGGAACCTGATTATTTCAAAGATATGACACCAACTATAAGAAAAACTCAAAAAGTAGGTATTGAGTTTTCAGCTATACTTACTGAGGGCTTTCCATGTTTTAATATAGGTTATAAGTAAATTGGCAACCTATAGACAGTGCTTCAGGCAAAAGTATGTTGTCCTGTTGAAAGGAGAATAGATGCTGATGTCTAGTCTAACCTGGCTGATGAAAATGCTGACTTTCAGACCTTACCAAATGTGATTCTGGTTCGTGTTTACATCGCTAGTCTTATAATTCTTGGAAACTTATGATGAGTTTCAGAGTCTAACTGTTCTAGGAAGTATAAATGTGAGAACCCTCACCTCACTTTTAATTCTAAAAACAGCACCGTTGCACTAAGACACTTGTGCTCATACCTCTTTGGTATTTGAACAGAGACACTCCATGTCCTGCCCTTACTGACGTTTGATGTAGCAACCCTGCTGCTTCAGAAAGCAGTGGGTTCCTGTCTTACCAAGCCGTGTTGGAGCGAGTGTTGTTAGGGAGCTGATATTTCGAAATAGCTTGCTCTTCAAAGGTCAGATTTTTGAAGAATAGAGAGATGGGTATCTTCACACTAATATTAACACCACGAACTTTTTCTAATTAAAGTTCTGGTAAATTGCAAGGTTTGTTTCCATGTGGAAATATTCCAGTTGGATACCTACAGGGCTTTGAGTCGATTGGAAAACCTTTTGCATCATGAATGCAAAGGTTTAATTTTATTAAAGGTCCTCTTTAATATCTTCATCGATGATCTGGACGAGGGCATCGAGTGCACCCTCAGTAAGTTTGCAGATGACACCAAGTTAGGTGCGTGTGTCGATCTGCTTGAGGGTAGGAAAGCTCTGCAGGAGGATCTGGATAGGCTGCACCGATGGGCTGAGGTCAACTGCATGAAGTTCAACAAGGCCAAGTGCCGGGTCCTGCACCTGGGGCGCAATAACCCCAAGCAGAGCTACAGGCTGGGAGAGGAATGGTTGGAGAGCTGCCAGGCAGAGAAGGACCTGGGAGTGATGGTGGATAGTCGGCTGAATATGAGCCAGCAGTGTGCTCAGGTGGCCAAGAAGGCCAACGGCATCCTGGCTTGTATCAGGAACAGCGTGACCAGCAGGGCTAGGGAGGTGATCGTCCCCCTGTACTCAGCTCTGGTGAGGCCGCACCTCGAGTACTGTGTTCAGTTTTGGGCCCCTCGCTACAAGAAGGACATCGAGGTGCTTGAGCGGGTGCAGAGAAGGGCGACGAAGCTGGTGAGGGGCCTGGAGAACAAGTCCTACGAGGAGCGGCTGAGGGAGCTGGGCTTGTTCAGCCTGGAGAAGAGGAGGCTCAGGGGTGACCTTATCGCTCTCTATAGGTACCTCAAGGGAGGCTGTAGCGAGGTGGGGGTTGGCCTGTTCTCCCACGTGCCTGGTGACAGGACGAGGGGGAATGGGCTTAAGTTGAGCCAGGGGAGTTTTAGGTTAGATGTTAGGAAGAACTTCTTCACTGAAAGGGTTGTGAGGCATTGGAACAGGCTGCCCAGGGAAGTGGTGGAGTCACCATCCCTGGAAGTCTTCAAAAGACGTTTAGATGTAGAGCTTAGGGATATGGTTTAGTGGAGGGCTGTTAGCGTTAGGTTGGAGGTTGGACTCGATGACCTTGAGGTCTCTTCCAACCTAGAAATTCTGTGATTCTGTGATTCTGTGATTCTGTGATGAAGGCAGTCAAGGACTGGAACAGGTTGCCCAGAGTGGTCCAGTCTCCATCAAGACCCAACTGCATAAACCCTGTGTACCTTTGTCAGCCTCAGAGCTGACCATGCTTTGAGCAGGAGGTTCATCTGGAGACCCCCTAGGCCCTTTCAAACCTTAATTCTCTGGTGCTCCTATGAACTGGAGATGATAGTGGGGTTGTTTTTGTGTATATTTGGGATCTGCAAGACTGTGTGGACTAGAGTCTTCTGAGGATTCTGGTCTTAGAAAATCTGGGGGGCAGAGGAGGACTGGGGGAGAGGTGGATTTCTCCTTTGTTTCTCATGATGTTTTTTCTTAATGAATTAAGCTTCTGGTGTAGCATAAAACTCAGGAAGAGTCCATGCTGCTTAAGTACTGCTATACTGGTTCAGTTTAAACACATCTCTAGGGTTGACTGCAGGCACCATATAGACCATTGCTGCTAACTTGGCCCTGTTACCAACCTGTAAATACAAATTTGTATTTGCAGTTCCACAGTGTTGGGGCTCAATATGGAACCCCAAGATCTGAGGTGGAATCCTTTTGTGTTCCTGCTCATATCGACGGTGTGGAAATGGAATTTCAGTCGGATAACCACATCTGCCATTGCGAAATGAGATTGTCTAGTCCTGTTTGCTTTCTTGCATTGCTCCTTGTGTTTGTACAGTCAGTGAAATTGGGGATCTTTTGGAAGCAGCAGGGGCTTAAAATAGGCTAAACAAAGCAAGTGAGTAAGCTCATGTCTTGAGGTCAAGACAGATAAGGGATACAGGATCTTAGCTACTGTGTTAAACTTGTTAACTTGCCTTTCAGGAGAAGCATTAGTGCACGTTTTTCAGCCAAATTAGCACAGAGCTTTATCAGTTGATGTGATATGGAGTTGCATTTCAACTACTGAAGCTTAGGCTGTCTGCACAGCGGTGCTGTTGAAGTACCTGGAATAGCTTGTGTTCCAAAGCAGGGTTTCTCCAAGGAATATCTCATGTAATTGGTAGCTCAGGTGAATACTGGGAGATGTGGCTGTTGGATCTCTCCTTTTTTTGTGCCCTTTTTGTGTTTTGATACAGTCATAGGTTGTCAGAGTGCTTTGACCTCTCTTTTTGTTCCTTTTTTGAATATTTTCAGATAGTTATTAAAAAACGAGAACCTTTAAATTTTGGGATTCCAGAGGGAAACACAGGATTCTCTAGCAGACTAGCAGCTACACAAGATATTCCTTTTATTCACCAGTCTGTAAGTATGCTCTAAGTATTGATCTCTTATTTGACAGGTAAATGACTTCCTTAGGAGAAGGAATAATCTGCCTTCTGTATTGTGAAGAGCAAGAGGAATAGTTGTGGAATAACATAAATTATTTTAAAATCGAGTATGTGGTTCAAAGTAATGAAGTAATTGATCTAATTCTAATTTATTTACTCTACTGTGAAGCTTAACAGACCAGTGGTTAAAAGGTAGGGAGCTTCCAGGCACCTTTATACCAGCAAATCTTGTAAGCCAATGACTTACATGTTTTTTGGACTCTACACAGTAAGTTTCTAACAAGAGTTTTTATTATTTTTTTTTCTAGGAAGTCTGTGGGTTTTATTTGCTTTGTAATCTTGAACCCATATTTAACTTTCTGCTTCTCCCTCCTCTTTATATAGAGCTTGTCTTCTAAGAGTCTCCTAACTTTTGCTCTTATTTTGCTAAATAGCCTGGCTATGCAATAGCCTGGCTGTTAGAGGGAGATACTCATTTTTTTTCTTAATTTTTGCCTTCTTTAACAGTGCTTTGTTTAATGTAGTACACAAAGTGGTCTAGGCAGAAAGCAGTACAGAATGGTCATAACACTTCCTTAGACTGTCATAATGAAAATAATTCAGGAAAGGGCTCTGGTGAGTAAAAACAGCATTCAGGGAATAATGTTGGTCTGTCCATGCAACTTCCAGAAATTTTTAATACCATCTACTCAGTTCACCTGCTCAACTTGTCTTCTTCCTAAAAATGCATTCTAGTACTTCCTTCTTTCCTTTGTTCCCCAGCAACAGAATCTAAAAATCTACACTAACAATATAAAGGCAAAAAGTCAGTATTAGAACGTGAACAGTAAACTGAGAAGTACTGTCATATCTTAGATATTTCTGGAAGCCTGAAGCATCAGGGTTAAAAATAAGTGATTTTATCTTTATTTTTTCCACGTGCTTAGTTTTTTTCTTGTTTTGTTCCAGCCTGAACTGGGAGACTTGGATACTTGGCAAGAAAATACAAATGCCTGGGAAGAAGAAGAAGATGCTGCCTGGCAGGCAGAAGAAGTTCTTAGGTAAATGAAAATAGCATAGCACTACAAAAACTTTTATATGCAAAATAATCAAGTGCAGGTTTGTTTTCTGTAGCACTTCTCTCATTCTCAGTGCTTCACAAAATTAGTGTGAATACCTCATCTCTTTTATTCTTCTTTTCCATTTTAAGAAGTTGAAGTACAAATGGTAGTGAGATGCAGGTTGAGTTGAAGCTAATTGCACACAATGATCTGAATTCGCAGTGACTTATGTTAACCTGTTTAATTTCAAAGTTTTATCAAACTTTAGGAGCTTGATACATGATCAGATAACCTGCCTCAGATCACTCCAGCTTCCTAACCTGTTCTTATTCTACTCAGAAAATCACAAATCTACGGCTTCGGTGAGACAATAGTGACAATGGGAAATAAAGACATGATATATTTAAAAATAATTCTAAACCTGTGAATTCTTTAAAGAAAAAGGGTATTTTTTTCACAAAGAAGATTCTGTAGAGCTATTTATTGTGCCATTATTTGGGAAGATGTCTTACTCTCTTGTTCAAGAGTACAAGAGTGAAGTCATACATAAGAAGCATGCTTTTGATGCGTTAGTGGTGGATGATAAATTCAACCAATTCTAACGCTGTCAAACATACATTGACATTCTGGTTAATATTTAGTTAGTTGTTTTTTAACATTATTACTGAAACTGTTTCAAGACTGTATTGCAGAAGCTATATGATATATCCGAATGTTGTTTCTTCGGGTTGTTTTTGTTCCAAGGATAGTGCCTTTAAAGAACATCAATAGGCTCAGTAAGATCTTTAATCTCAGATGTGCAATCTATTGAGACTCAACCTGTGATGCACCAGACAAAGAAAATGAAAGACAATGAAAAATCCTGTTTATTTGGAATTGGGGAATGACACTGCAGCCTCTGCAGTTAGCAAAAGCAGTGTGTTTTACTGAGCCCTTACCACGTTCCATTAAAGATCTTGGTTTTAAGGCTATAAAAACAAGTACTCAAGCTTTCCCGAGCGTGGACTTGTTTTGCAGAAGTTAGACAGTAATAATCCAGTGAGTGCATGTGTGTTTGTTTCTGGAGTGTGAAATTGTCTGTGTAGTGGATTTTTCCTGGGATGGTTGAAGGTATATTTTCTGCCAGTTGTCAGGTTTGTGCTTTAGAATGCTTAGTGAGAGGGATTGCTTGCATGGGAATAGCAGTGGAGTTTCTCAAATTTTCTTATTTGGTAGAAGCTGTTCGGAAGCTTTTGGCCTGACATATTTTTACTATGGAAAGGCTTCAGCTTGAGTGGTTAATTTTCAGAGGCTTCCTCGTCTGCCCCACTAAAAGTATTGAACTTTACTTGTTTTAGTAGGGATTTATGTGTATGTGTCCAAATATTTCAAGTGAACGGAGCACAATTAGAACTGTAACTGTCTGTATTACATATCTCTTGGCCTACTATGAATGGCCACCTCAGTACAACTGATCATTGTCTGAGTTGTACCCCAGCTGTGTGAAGTAAAACCTTTGTTTTATTCAGGACACATCAGATTACAGTGGTTTTCTTTAATTGTGGAAAATGCTGGCTGATATTTAGCAAGATTGGTAGGAAATGCCTTCCGGGCTTACAGTCTCTCTTGCAGTAGGTATCTGTGGTGGAATTAACATCTAACTTTTGACACAAAACTTGAGTATAGTACTTGATAGGCCTGGCTCTGTTTTTCAGGCGTGTGTAGTAAGGGAGCAATCTGAAGTCTGTTCTTAGTGCTCAATCATGCTAAAATGGTCTGTGGCCTCTTAATAGCAGGGCAGACTGTATCCTGCGGCCTTCTCCCTGGTGACTTAATGCACACAGCAACAGTTGAAGCAAGCATGTGTAGTAAGCCAGATGCTTCCTGGAGATCCAAGCGTGCTGGAAGACAGTGCTGAGGAGTAATCTGCTGTTGTTGTCTGAGCAGTTCCTGGAGTCTGTTTTCTTGCCCATTCCCCAGCAAGTTCTGGGCTGGTAGCACTGAAATCTTCCAGTCAGTGGCAAAGCAGCGTGGTGGATGAAAGCTGGATTTTCATTTTTCTTTGCAATTAATTGAAGTTAGATAGAACTTCGCTGCTGCAGATTGTAGATACCTGTATGTACCTTTAGACTTTCTAATACCGATGAATTGTTCTTTTTTTATTTTCCCCAGTGGAAACAGTTAACATAAATGGTCCTTGGTTTAATAAGTAGCTTTGTGTAAAAGATCCAATGTGTGAGAATATTTTTTGTACTCTTTGTATTGAAAGAAATGAAAATGATGATGAAATGAGATAATTCTTCTTAGTTTTTCAGAATGCATACAGTAAGAAAAAAACAAACACAACCACTGGAATGTCTGCTAACTGTTCTGGTTATAATTAGTGTTCTGCTAACCAGTGAAAGAGGTTTAGTTTTTTCGGACATAACTAGTGTTAGCAGTGCAAAGCAAGGCTGGCATCAATAATGAATACTTTTCTGGTTTAAATGACTGGTATCATTCCATCCAAACTGTGCTGAACTCCTTGCGTTGGAGCTCAGAATAAGTGAGTCAGATGTGGCTGTAGTTTGTCGTAGGCTCTTTGTTGAGAAATTGAACCTTTCTGAGCTCAAAAGGTTGTAGTAACTTCATACTGAAAACAAGTAAAATGTTTGGAATAGATACCAGTGTTTTGAACAATGACCAAGTAAAAGAGCAGTAAAAGGTAATTGCTTTCCTGGTAAGCTACTTGTATGTATTTTCTGGTGACTTCAGTACCTCTGAGATGATACAAAGATCACTTATCATTTGGACTTAAGTCCAATAAAATCACTCAACCAGTAGAGGGCATGGAAACCCCTTACAGGAATCTTTACTGTGCAGTGTTCTGTGTTGTAGCTTACACGGGGGAAGAAACCTGATCTGCTATAACTTTCCTTATTTCACAACAGCAAGTGAATAGCAAAATTGCTTAACACCTTTTGTGGCCTTTTTATTTCCTTTTTTTTTTTTTTTTTTAACTAACTCCACTGTCTCTTTTTGGAACTGCACTGCCTCTATGTGCGTCCTGCCCTCTTTTGCATCAGTTCAGAGGTGTGAAAAATAAAAAATAAAAGTTTGGGCTTCCCTTAACCCCAATAGGAATGAGAGGTAGATTCTGATGTAAATGATTAATTTAATTCTTTCAAGACAGCAGAGCAGTTTATTAGGGGATAGGAAAACTTCTAGCCATTAATAATCAATCAAATGAAACCGTGAAGGTATTAAGTACAATTCCTCTCCTACCACTGTCAAGTACAAAGATAATGTGTAGTCTTTATACCTCAAGTATTTTGTTTTGTGTGCCCAGTTTGCCCATAGTTGACAATTTACCAAAGAAGGTTGCCTCAGTTGAAGATGGTTTTTAATTCTGAACGTTTTACGGACATGCACAGATAACATTAATATGTTGAAAGTTAACTCCTTACTCTCTACCAATTAGACTTCTTTATTCTCTTTTAATGAGCTATTCTTTATTCTTACCAAATCTGATAAATTTCTCCTCCTCAAATTAATGAAGCTCCGTTTTTTATTTTTAAGTCATCTTGCAAGCAGCATGGCAGTGTTGGTTTTTTTTTTTTTTTTTTTTTTTTTTAATATCTAATAAGCCAAATGCAAAGCAGGAGTGACCTCTGAACATTGTTCTATTGCTGATGGTGAAGTACAGGAGCAAGCTGCAATGTGTCACTTGGAATGTGAGCACTATAATGTGTCCCTGAGCAATAGAGTACAGCACGGATCCTGAGCAAGTGAAAGGGAATGTTAAAAGTTATCATCTCACTTGGTTACATGGAAAATGTTCGTAGCACTTGCATTATGAAGAGCACAGCTACTGATGTCTGTGCTGAGGAAAAGGAGGGGCAGAACTTCATGTTCGAGACAAGTCAAATTGTGTTGGTCTGAATTTGAAAAGACAGGTCATCTTGCTATTGTAGCACTAGATTAATTATGTTCTAATTAGCATTAGGCCTTTTAATTGTCCACTACTTGAACTAATTATTCTGAATCTTTGAGAACTGAGTGGCTTTCAGATTCTAAATGTTAGGGGGGATAGCTGGGCCAGATGATCCTGGCAGTCTTTTCCAACCCTTATGAATCTGTGATATTTGAAGGAATATGACTGCCTAAGACCATATTAATCTGAGAAAAGACCTTTAGTATGACAAAAGAGTAACTGTTCTGAGACTAACTATAGTCGACTGAGGCTCTGTTTTCTATTAGTTATAATAAGCTAGTTATTGACTATGCTGTAAATTGGACTCCTTTTTTTTTTAGCAGTTCATTTTTCTCTAATTACAGGCAACAGAAGATAGCAGAAAGGGAAAAACGAGCAGCAGAACAACAGCGAAAGAAGATGGAGAAAGAGGCACAAAGGCTAATGAAAAAAGAACAAAACAAAATTGGTGTAAAACTGTCCTAACAGAAATGACGCATCAGTGGCAGTGCCAGTGGGAAAAGAGAATTCCAGCTCTACAACATGCGTATTGGTATTGATATAAGTATTTCCAGGACTTCAACACACTGCTCGGTTTCAATGCATTCTTCAGGTCATTCTTGGAAGCCAGAATTCTCCCAAAGTATCTTGAACTGCTAGTAGATGATTCTTTAAGGAGGAAAACAAAATCACAAAAAACAAAACACACACACAAAATCATGCCTTGGTGAAATGAAGTTTCCTACAATAGTTCTATTCCAATACCCTTCTTTGCAGCAAAATTGATTGAGCAAGGATGTTGATTGAGAGAGACTCCTAATGAACAGCTCAAGCCTAGAGAAAAGAATGTAAATATTCAGTGGTGGGGAACCTACTGTATTGTCTGTGCTTACCTGAAACATGTAATTAAACAGTTTTAAATAACCCTTTGCTTCCTACTTGATATCAAAATGTCTGCTTTTGCCTTTTATAAAAGTATATATAAATACCTCAGTTTTATGCTGGAGAGGTTTTGGAGGAAGTCCTGATGCAGTGCCAGTATTGTGCAGCAGCAGACACAACCCTGGTGTGATAGCACTGCTGTTCTAGCTACATGTGCAGAGCACAGCACTGCATGGGCTGCTGCAGGGAAAAGTTAGCTCCTTCCCAGCCAGACCCAGCACAACATCATGCAGAAGATGATGACCTGTTATGGGTGACCTGCGGCTCTACGTGTACTCCTGGTGTGCTGTGGTAGAGGAGAGGTTACAGCTGAATGCTTCGCTGGGTTTCTCATCACTTCGGCACTTGCAGCTTCCTGTGTTACCGCACCCACTTACAACACTGAGGTGGCTACAGGCAATGGTATCGCTGCACAACAAGGGCGTGTTCTGCTCCCTGAGTGCAGGGGAGTGATTTAATTGTTTCTTTGTATTGGTAGATTTGTATTTCTTGCACAAATTGTTACTTCCTGCAGTTAGGAAAAAAATCCTGACATCTCCCAGCCATTGCATAGGTAGTATAGTTTGGAAATTCTCAGTTCAGTTACCAGCACTCCTTGGATTCCCTTTATTTAGAGGTAGACTTCAGTGGTAGGTGGCACTGGCACAGGCTGCCCAGAGAAGCTGTGGATGCCCCATCCCTGCAGGTGCTCAAGGCCAGGCTGGATGGGGCTTTGGGCAACCTGGGCTGGTGGGAGGTGTCCCTGCCCATGCCAGGGGGTTGGAACTGGAAGGGCGTTAAGGTCCCTTCCAACCCAAACCAAACTACGCTGTTATCTCTGAACTCATGATTCAGGTGTGTGGGTTTGTATCTTGTGACAGGTAAGTGAATTTTCACGTCTGTGCCTGAGACTTGTTCCCCATGCATACAGGGAACTATAAAGTTGTGAAAGAGTGTGGCTGGGTGGGAGCTTGCCTATGGTGTGTGCCCAGAAAAACAGAATTTCTAACTAAGTTGCAGGTTCTGACATGGGTTTTGCTTGAAAGGTAATTAAGATAGCAAGGTGGTAAGGTCTTAGTGACTGGAAAGTTCTTAGCAAAAATGTTTGTTCTGCTTGTTGTGTTCCTTAAAGTCTTGCACAATTCGACTGATTTGACAGAAATCTCAAATGTGATGTCCTTGAGAACTGTTCAATTTGAGAATGCATTTTAGAAGGCAACAATATTCACTTTCATCCTTATTTTTTCTGTACAAGTGCTCTGGCTGGAGCAGAACAGATGGCTACATGCTCTGCAGACTGAACAGCTGCGTGGCAAGTAAATCTTACAGGGAACACTGGTAAAACACCTGACTGGTGAGATGAATGGGAGATAAGGGAATGGCTGGGAATAAGATTTAATAAAAATAGGTGTCTGTACTTTTAACCACACTGGTGAAGCGAGGCCCTATGTGTCCTAACTTTCTTACACCTCCCAATACGAAGCTGAGACACCCTCAGGATGTGCTTGGTTTCTTTCCCTCCTGCTGCTGCAGGCTCCTCCTTCCCCTCCACCCAGCCTCCTGGCTGTGCCCTTTATTTTCCCTTTGCTGGGAGCCAAACCTTCCCTGTTACTGCTGACTCTGGAGGACTGGCCTGCTGGGAGGGCTGGAAAATCCTTCTGTCCTTGGCTCTGCTGCAGTGTTCGTGTATGAAATGACGCGTGTTCATTTGTCTGAAGGGTTTTGGAACAAAACACTCATTTGCTCTCCTCATGTAGGACATGACACAACTAAAGCCGGACTTCCGTTTGAGTGTGTGGCTGCAGTCTGGGATGTGGAAGAGGTAGCTGCTGGGGCGGAGGAAAGAAACAACTGAGTGGTCAGGAGCTAAGATCAGCCTCGTGAGTGCAGGCACGGTAAGAGTACAGCTTGGGGCAGGGCAGGTGCCTCTTGGCTGAGCACTAAAGAAAGTGGGGTTAGGAAGAGAAGTGTGTGATGGGGTTAGCAGCAGCTGTCCCTGCGGCCTGGGAAGGAGCTGCCATTCCTGTGCTATCCTGGAAGCCTCAACTTGGGCAGCCCCCTGCTGCTTCACCCCTCGCTGGTGAGCTGCTCGTCCTCCCCAGCTGCATGTTTTGAGGCAAAGATCTCCAGTGCTGTACTGGTATGGACATGAATTATTTCTAAAATAGGAGAATAAAAGGAGTTTGCAGTGAGCTGTCTGCAGGCTGATGGTCCTCCTAGCTGCTCCGTGCAGCACCAGGGGAATGCAGCTGAGCCGTGTCAAAGATCAAAGCTGAGTATTAGAGGGGAAAGCAAATGAAGATGGCATGTCTGCAGCTCAGCTGCTGTGTCCTCTGTGGATAGGGTAACAATGGCCATTTCCCTGGTCTGGGATTACACCACTTATCTTGGTACTTCAGGCCTCTTACACAAGGCACCGCGAGCTGTCCATCTCCTGGCAGTACGGCAGAAGGCAGAAGTGAGCTGAATTTTGGGTGTAGATCGCAGCAAGGATTTTCTTCAGGTAGGTGATGGGAGCTCTGCAGCTCCTCGCTGAGCATAGCTGAATGCTTCCTGAGAGCTGAGCAAAGATTTTTTAAGGGCAGGAAGCAACTTTGCCATTATTCTAATGTTCGTGCCTCCTACCTTTTAAACAACCTGTTTACAACCACTGCTGCTACATGGAGCCTGCCCAAAGCAGGGTGTGAAGTGAGTTGAGCCTGTTGAAATTTTAAACGTAAGCGTGGGGAGGTTTGTGCTGCTTTGTTTCCTGCTTGCTACAGAAGAAACCTGGGTAGTCACAGGTGAATGTCTCTCCTGGAACTGGAGATCACTTTCTGCTCTAAGCTATGCTGCATTTCCCCACCACTCAAAGTGAAGAGCACTTAAACAACAGCAGATGTAACAGAGCAACCCAGAATTGTAATAAGGACACTAACAGTGGCGCTAATTCAGTCCATTTGACTTGAACAGACATTTTAAAATAGGAATAAGGCATTCTCCACGATGCTTTTTTCATTCATAACAGGAGACATTTAGGAATGGTGGGGTAAAAATGAGGCTACCTGCTTCTGTTAGTACAGCGTGGGTGCGGCCACAGACCAAGCGGAGCCTCCTCCTGCAGAGTGCTTCCTCTTGGAGCTGTGATTAGTTGTTCCTCACCCTAACTCTCTTCTCAGGGTCCTGATGGTTCCTTATGCCCTCACATGTATGTATGTGATACCTCATCTGAAACGGAGCATTTTTAACAGCTTTGCCACAATAAGACACTCGTACAGTGGTAAATTTTCTAACATGCTTTAATGAACTTGTGATTATAAAGGTAATTTATAATAAAGCTATTAAATAAACAATAAGTTAAAACACAATACATTTATAGATGGTATTTCACATGGCTCGAAAGACTATCAGGTTCCAATACATTAAGACTTTAAAACAACATTAATATTCAGAGTGTATCCACCCCTATATTTACCATTGTAACACATTTCAAGACTCCCCCCCACTTAACATTTTTGGTTACAGTCCCCTCATACGTACAAAGCCAGTGGAATGCTCGAGCAACTGCAGGATTTGGAAGAGCACTACACAAGACAGGCATGAACGATGTGCTAGAAGCTGCCTGGGAAATATGGATTGTTTTTTTTTTTTTTTTTTTTTAATTGAATTGACATTTCAGACAACAAATGGAAAGCGCTAGCATGCTTTCTAGAGTACAGGTGTGATACACTTAGGGGAAATGAGCCTTCATCTTTCTTAATGCTGCAGTTTCACAAATGCTTTAGGTTAGTGCTGCCTGGAGAAATACCCCACCTTCCTCTTGCCGTTTGTTCCCATATGCATCACATGCTGCCCTTCAGCCAGTGCACAATGTTTGTGCGTTTGCTCAGTGAACCAGGCAGGGAAACTAAGCTTAAACTAACTCAGCAAGCGAACCTGAAGTGGTGCTAGCTGTAATTCTGCTCACTGCCCCTGATCCTGTTCACTGGGCAGGTGCACTGACACAAGAAAGATGCCAGCAGAGGGCAGGGACCCGGTGACTGGGTGCAGGAGGACTATTTCTGCAGGCAGCAATACAGTGCTACGCCAGTTACCAACATTTTGTGAAACTGCAGGGTTCAGCTTTGCCATTTTGGAACAAGGAACATGTTTTCGAACCAAGTTATAGTGCAAATCAAATAGTCAAGAGCAAAACAATGTAGTCTGCCAGAACATACAGTATCTCTCTTACCACCCCTCCCCCTCCTCCCCCCCGCAGTGCCTCAGCCCCTGGTGCCCCGTGACTGAGCAGAAATTAGGTTTTGATGTTGAAGGGTGTACGACGCAGTGAGTGCAGGGCCACCAGGCAGCACCCACGCAGCAGTGTTCCGATATTGTACATGGGGTCTACTCCTCCTCTCTGCGTGCTGAAAGCCCACATGACAGTGGGCACGATGGGGGCCGCTACTGCCAGGATATCTACCATGAGGCTGCTGTTCCAGTGCTTCTTCATTATTCCTGTCTGAGAGCAAGTATTCACATACCCAAACTCTTCATCATGTGGCTCTGTAAAATCCAGTTCTTTCATGACCCGGTTATCATTAACTTCACAAGCCACGTTTCTGTGTGGAGACTCCACAGAAGGCAAAAATTTGGCAGAGTTTGGACTGTTTGGAGTTAAGTCCACTACCATACCAGAATCCACAGTGTAGGTTCCAGAAGAAAACTCACTCGGTTCCTTCACTGAGGAAGGTGGGCTAGGGGAGGAATCTTGAGATATGAAGACATTTTGAATGAACCACTCCATGTTCAGGCCACGTGGCACGTCGGTCTGAACGGACTGTTCCACCGTCATGTTGCCACTTTCCTCGTCTTTCTCAGAAGAAGACAGTTTTTCATCAGAAGCAGTTTCACGCATCTCTTGATCCACAGCAGAACTGGAGGAAGATGGATCGCTCCCTTCAGAACTTGCGGTGGTTGAACTCTCGTTACTTGTGTTGCTTGTGTCCTCCGTGTCCTCGCTCCTACACGCCTCACTGTCGCCCATCTCCTCCGAAGCCTGGTCCTCTGTGATGAGGCTGCCTGGTGTCTTGACGTACAGTGCTAACGGCTTCCCTGGGGAGTCAGACACATACTCGTCGCTCAGAGAGCCGCTGTGAGCCATCTCCATGCTGTGCAGCAACGATTCCAGTTTCTTGTTTTGAACGTTTATGTCTATGAAATATTTCTGAATGCCTTTGTCTTTATCTGCCAAGTTGTTCTTCATGGTTTCAATAACCTGCTTGAGTTGTTTAATTTCCTTCTTTGCTTCCTTTAAGGCCAGCTGTGCCTCCACACGGCAACACTCCTCTTCAATCCAGTCTTCCCTCATGCGTTCCAGCTGAGTTTTCAGCTCTTCTATTTCCGTCTCCCTGTAGCAAAAGAAAAATGTTGTAACACTTGTGCTGACTGGCCAGCTAGAGTCAACAAAAGGCTCCACTGCACTGGGATGGCTAGGCAGAGGAGGTGCTCCACAGAGGAGGCAAATTCCTCCACGTGCCACTTGCTGACACTGCTGAGAGAGTCAGCAGAGCTGTAAGGCGGCTGCCAAGACACGCTGGCTGACCGCTAACCAGAGTCACTGACCTCACCACGCAGTCAGCAGTCTTGTGGTACTTCTGAGGGTTGTGCCACAATCCCTGACATTTGGAGGTGCAAGCGGTGGCCTGTAGGTTGGATCCAAGCAGTACAGCACTTGCACCTCACCTACTGCCTTGCCCTGGAGGAATGGAGAAATGTCTGCCTGGAAAGCATGCAACACATTGTCTGTGCCTGCAAGCTCTGTGCCTGCAGCCAGGGTAACGCTGCTCTCATGTGGCAGGTGAGCTCCAGACCTGAGAGTTGCAGAGGTTGCGCTGTCCTCAACTGCACCCTCGGGTCCCCGGGACTCTGCCTGGGGAGGACACTCAAACGCCCCTTCATGCCTGCTCGGGTTGTGTGTGCTGGAGACCCTGCTCTCAAAGCCCATTTTCAGTCAAAGAAATGACATCTGTCACTGTGTAATGCACATCGTCACTTCTTTGCTCAGCACCGATACAGAGGGCTATTGTGAAAAATTCAATATAAGGAACAAAAACACAAGCGGACTCGCTGGTTTGCATAACCGCTTTTCTTTCATTAGGGAATAAGGAGCACATTTTGAAGTCGTATTTCACCAACAGAGGTAGAACAGAAGACTAAAGTAATACAAGTTTGCAGGGATAAAACTGTTTTATGTATAAAAATTCTTGGTGCTATATCAGACTGACAAGAAATATCCTTTATTTTTAATAAAGTTGCCTAATATTAGGCAAGTTCAAAGGGAAAAGAGCCAGCTTTATGCATAAATAAACTATGGTATGTATTTACTGAGCAGATAAAACCTGAGTACCTTGAAAACAACTTAACCAGTCTGATTATATTTTAAATTTCTTAGTTACAACTTTACAAGGTGAAGAAATTAGTAAAACATTCAGGATTCCTAACCCTAAATGTTCCTGAAAAAACCTTTACAACTCGGATTTCTGAAATGAAATATACCTTTCTTTAAGCTTGCTCTCAGATTCCTTCAGCTTTGTTTTTAAATGTCGTACTGTGACTTCTTTCTGCTGTAGAGGAGTCAAATACTGCTCTGGATTTACTGGCTTAATGCCACGGTTCTCACCACAAGACAGGTATCTCCCAGATCGCCTGAAAAGAAAAAAAGACAAATAAACCATCACTCCTACAGTTCTTCAGCTTTGGCAAAAATAAAAATACCATATTGACTGACACAAAACTGAATTTACACTTGACTCATCTGGGGCTTCTCAGTGTCAGCACAAGTGACTCACTCTGGTAAGTCAAAATACCTGAGGGAACTGCTGATATGTGGCTATAGTGAAATATTTCCTATTTATAGCACTTGGTCTCAGTGCAATTACACCAAAAAAGACATTTATCTTTAAAATAACAAGACATCCCCTCACCTAAAACGGGTGGAGTATTCAAAAGCAGACAGGCTATAGACACAGCTAAGTAAGTTAATGTAAGAACTGAGTTTAGCTCCACATACGAATTATGTAGTTGAGCACACTGAAACCCAGATTCACCCTGTCTAGTTTCAGGTGTGTATCTGACATACTGGACTGCTGAGCTGTCTGAGAGAGAAAGGGAGATAGGGAAACAGCAGCAGCATGGTGGCAATTTAGTCTCTGCACTGTGTGTTGCATCCTCTGGCAGGCATCTGTGTTCTTCCCTCTACAGGAAACTGCACTCCTTGGGTAGGTGCCTAAGGCTAGGCAGGGTGAATTTTTGCCTGAGTGTATAATATTTTCTCTAGTACCACACCCAATTCTCTCCAAAGCAAAAGGACCCTTATGTGAAAGAACCAGTAAATCCACATGGGAACTGATGGCATGAAACCACATGAAAGAGCCTGCCTTGAAGTGAAAATCAACTACAAGAGGCCTTTGACTGAGAGTAACCTTTAATTTTACAGTGCTGAAACAAAAAAGCTTTTGCAGTGGTAGGAAAATATGGGTTGGAGCACCGTGCTGACTGTCAAGCCACCAGCATGAGGAGTCACACCTACGCTAAGGAGCAAGATGACTTGCTTGGCTGTTCCCACATTCCAGTGCAGAGCATTGAACACTGGGATGATGAAATAAGCACTTGCCTCATTATTGGGCTGCTGTCACTTCCTTTGTTACTTCCCGAGTTACTGCTAGGGGGAGAAGCCCCATAAAGCTGTTGGAGGCTAATAGGATTCTGCTGATTTCTGCACAGCGCAGACAAAAGGTCCTTTTCACGGAGAGCAGGTGGGCTGGCTCCAGACTTGTAGGCTGACGATCCACTATTCCGACCGTAAGGGCCACGACTGGAGAGGAACCAAAATGGTTAAAGCACATTGGGTTATCCTTGTCACACAACCCGTTATGTCTTACTTTACATCCAAAATTGCCCATGAGATACCACTGGAACTGATAAGTAACTGTGAGCAGCTGGAAAAAGAGCCTAGATGTCATCAGCCACTGCAAGTTCTTTCATCAACTGTGAGGGTCTTAGTTTGAACTATATGATCTAGGAAACCTCTGGCATTCATTTGCACATTTCTCTGTTAACATTACAGTTCCCAGTGACTCCATCAGATCATCCGTGTTCTCTGAACCTCTGCCTCCATTAAGTAATTAGAGGGCTACAAACTTGACTAGTTCCAAAAGAACCACATTTCAGCTTTCCCCTGCCAGGCCTGCAGAGAGATGCCCAGCTTTGGAGGCTGACAGAGGCTTGTTGGAAGACCTCTATCACGATCCTCAGCAAGCAGCCTGAGGGATCCCAGTGTGAAGTGGAAACAGATTTTGTTTGAGCCACTGTTCTTTTGTGCCTTTGGCAAACTGGGTGCTTCAGCTGTCACTGTCAGCTCTTTATTTGCTTAGATATAGTTTGAACCTTGAGAGCAGGCTGAAATGGTATTAAAATTGACAAAGAAAAGCAGTTTCTTCTTCCTTACAGTTTTTCTTGTACATACCTACCTTTCTTTTCCCTATCTTTATTAACTAACATATTCATTGCATATGCTTGAATGCAATTCATATCTGCACTGTCCAAGAGCACCTGGGGCACTGGGGACAGCTTTTAGAGGTGCACTCTTCATTTGTTCAGTTGACACACTTTCCTACACTATTGTGCTGCTACCTTCGGTCTCTACTGGAAGTTGTTCTTCTAAACTCTAATGAAAGGGCAGGTTTCAAAAAATATGGAAAAAGGCAAATCTAGCCAGCAAAAGAGAAGGCTCAAACATAAAAATTAAAATACCACAGAATTATGAAGAGCAATCTCTTCTTAAAATTGTCTGAATTGGTTTCCTCCCTTCTCTGAAAATGGAACAGTTTATCAGGAACAGATGGCTGACTGGCTATGCTGCAAGCCTTCATCACAGTGCTGTGGTTTGGGTGAATTTATAATTATTCTACAATAAAGTGCAGGACTGTGGTTTTGTGACACACTGAAATGTTTCATAGTGAGTTAAGACAAACAGTTAAAAAAGAACATGTTACAAAGGAGACATCTCTTTCCACTTTGTACCTTTGTAATCAACAGCATCAACTTTTGTGTAATAACACAGCAATGCATTTGAAGGAGCATTATTATAGAGGACTTCTATCCAATTAAGTAGGTTAGTATACTCTAATATTTATGTTTATATTTAAATACACAATAATAAATGAAATTACACGTTCTTATCATTTTAGGGCTTCATATTACACCTGTTTTTTTTCCACAAGTAATAACTTTATATTGTTAGATTTAGTCCAGAGAGAGCTTAACTGATCCTTATTTTTCTAACAGTCTCATGCTACAGATAGGAGATTGTTCATTAAGCATCATTCTGCTGATCTCTGTACACTGGGCCACATTTGAGAAGTCTGTGTGACTTCAGCATATGGGTATCCTGCTGCTGGTCCCAGTCTGCTTGCCAGCTCCTCTCTCATGACTCCACAAAGGGCAGGAAACAAGTCTTGTCAACTTGAACTCTTTCCACCTACTCAAAAAAATGTACCAGCAGGGATTGCGTGGGCAGAGCACAATGTGCACTGCTTCATCCAAACACCCCAGTATTCACAAGCTGTCTAGATCTGCAGTTCACAAATGATATGGAGAAAACTTACTGAAATCTTTCAATGAAAGGTTCATTGAGGTAGATAACTACGATCATCTTTTTTTATTTGCATATAATTTTAGTTCTAAATGGACGAGGGTGTTTCAGAATAGAACATTAAAGGCGATATTGTCAATTCTTCCTACAAAAAATAAGGTCATAACCTGGAAGAAGTGATATTGTACACATTAATTGCAAGATTTTACACTGCAGTCTTTGCACTAGGTACACTTGAAATATACAGGAAAATTTATTTTGCTTACTTGCGAGAAAAAGAAAATCTTTTGTTTCCAGCAGCAGACATACGGACTTCAGGAACTGAAATACTGCCCGTGCTGCTTGAGGAGCTAAAATCAGCTTCACTCCCTGGAAAGGAAAAGGGAAGAGTAAAGATATGATGGAAATTATAACTCAAAGGCTGTTTGCAAAATAACAATGAATCACAAGCATCCTTCCTTTGTCTGCGTTGTGTGAATCTTAGAAGTTAGATGAATTTTCAAACATCCCTGAGGACAAGCACTGGATATGTTCCAGATTTTCAACACTTCTTCAGAACTGGCACTTCAATAAGAGCACAAAAAAAAAATTTGGACACCATACACCTCACTCTACAGAAGCCATTTTGGAACCAGGCTAGAAACATTTGTTATGGCAACCTGTTTGCTCTCTCACAGCTATCAGTATATGAATGAAGATGCTCACATGGCTCCTTCAAGAGCATGGTGATTAAACGCATCCAACTGTAACTACATTTCTCTTGTTTCAAACCATACAAAATTTGTATCTGTTGGGAGGAAAGCTGCTTCTAGGTTGGTTTCTGAGCTGATGTACGTGTATATGTATGTATACATGTATATAGGCTAATAGGCAATGTACATATTTATCTGCATATATATATGCAGGGTTCCATGTGGCACAGAAGCGTAGTAAGGCAGTTCTAATAGCTTTAAAATAATCCCATAATAATAATGCCTGACTCTCAAGTGCTTCTTGGGTGTTAAGCCACCTATCTGATTACTGACTTTCGATAGATTACAGCCTGTATATCCCAGGTGCTATTAAATATGAGACAACTGCTTGCAGATTGCTAAGGTCAGTAGTAGATAAATGTACTAACACAGTCTTACCATGTGGAAGAAAACCCCGTCGTTAGGATTTATTTGTTTGTCACTCAAATGGCCATTGTACCAAGCTGTTTCCAAGTCTAACGCTGCAGGGTCGCAATGACAGATAATAGCTTTATTTGAGGGAATGGAAATAACTTTTTGAGGTCCTTAAGAACAGCTGCTCAACAGGAAGGCACACAGTGATTACCCAGCACCTGACCCCTGAGAACTGGTAGGCACCTCGCAGCTGCTGCCTCCTCGTACCACCCAGGATGGAGCAGAGGGCGGTGGGTGCCCTGTTGCCCTCCAGACGAGCTTTGGGATGGCTGAGTGGTGGCAAGGCTCAGGAGAAGCCTCCTGCCTGAGCCCTCCTGAGGGCTGAGGATGGGGACCTGCAGGTACTGGCCCTTGGTGCCCCCACCACAGCCACCTGCCCCACTCAGCAGCTGAGGTCTTAGCAGAGAACTCATTTTTGCTATAAACCACGTTTCCACGAGGGGGAGATGCAACTACAGCTGCTGTGATCCCCACCATGGCAAATAAACCTTTAAGTTCATAGATCCTTCAACCTTTAACTAAGCTGACAGGCAGATCTTATGCTCCTGAATGTGCTTGGAAGAAGGCACCCTCAGAGCACCTCTTTGCAGACACAGGCTGAAATGGGATGAAGCATTTAGCAACCACTCCTAGTGGCCTTAGGTTCATACGTGTTCTGATTTAACGCAGTATTTTCCCAATTTCGGACAGTCTGAGTGCCAGGATTCACATGACTCATGACTCTGACCCGTCCACCCAGTTTCAAATACCAGCTGGCTTTTCAGCAAGGAAAGCGCTGCCCTTCCTGTGACGTCCTTTTGCCGCCTGCTTGGACGCTGCAGGACTCGGCAGGATCCAGCTGGTTTCATTGTTCTTTTTTAGGCTGCAAGGCCTCAAGCTATAGATCAAACTTAGGTACCTGTCACACACGTGGAAGCAAGGGAGTGCCACAAACTCAGGCACAAAACCAACCTTGGCCCAGTCACAAGCATTTAATGGGGTCCCTTGTGAAGACAGGGCAGAAGTCCACCACACGGGGGAAATATATTTCAGTGTCTTGGCTCTTTTTACACTGTAGAGCTCCAATAAAAGCAGTATTCAAGGAACATGTCTTCTGCTCCCCACAGAAAAAACAGCTCCAAGCCACAGCTGTGGGAAGAGGGTGCAGGCAGCCAGGGGTGGGGGCAGCAGTGCAGCTGGCCCTGACTCCGCTAGGGACTGAGCGACAAGTCTGTGACAGAGATGTAACCATGCCTCCTCACTAACAAAACCTGTGGACCACTAAATCGTAGAGGGCAGGGGTTTTACAAGAGGCGTTTGTTCTGAAACAGCCTCCACCATCTCACTGATGGATGGTGTGTGCCAGGGCTGCCGGCGGCCCTCGGTGCCAAGCGTCCCTCACAGGAGGGTGACACGAGCCGCGGGGCCGCAGCAGTAGGCGCGTAAGGATAGCCAGGGCCTCCATGGGCTCGCAGGCGGCTGTAGGCATCACTCCCTATTTCTCTGTGCTTCCCATTCAGCCCAGCCTGGCCTGCTCCAGGATTTGATTTCAAAGCATGGAAATTCATAGCTTAGTTCTCAAAAAAGCTGTCCCAGGGACCCAGTTTTATCGCCCCTAGCCAATCCCACATCCAGTTCGACATCCCTGATAACCAGACCCGGGGTGACCCAAGTTGCTACAGCTCTAAGTAAATCGAAACCACATGCAGAGGCAGGGAAGGGCGGGGAGGCAGAGCGACAGCTCTGCTTTGTTCCATAGAATATTTATATCGTGTCTACAAATGCAGATGTCAGTGACCCTCTCCTTGGGGAAGTGAAATGACCGTGGGACATAATATCTGAAGCTGCAGCAGTTTTCCTGATAAACAAAGCACTCTCATCTACGAGATTATAGTACAAACAACACTGCCTCGGAACCATGCAAATCTACTTTTACAAACAAGACCCGAACAGGTAAACACGTCGCACGGATTTCATACCTCCGATGTTGAGGCCCCCAAAGCATTCGTGCCCTTGCAAGACGCCAGCAGCTTTCCAAGCCCAGCACTGGCTGCTACACAGAGAAAGGAGCCCTGGCCAGGGCTCATCTATGATTAAGCAGACCACATCATAATCAGATCTTGTTATTGAAAGCATTTCAAGGAAGCAAGGCTTAATAATAGCCTCTCCCTGACCTGTTTGGCTTGCAGCGTAGTGCTGGGAAGGGCTGCCAAGCTAGGTACTGCAGATGTGATTTAGCAGAGCCTGGAAATGCAACCACCTCAGATGCTGAGGTTTCTGAAAGACTGGAGTGCATTTGAAACGAGAAACTGCTTCTGCAGAGCAAGAATTAACCTTTCTGGCCCCAATTCTGATAACAGCTATATACAAGCTTACCACTGAGCACAGAAGAATACTCATGCTCAAAATGAAGCATATGTATATTTATAGGATCTTCCAGAACATTATAAATTAAAGGGGTTGTTGTCTGTAATGTTTCTAAGTGTGTTAGTTATGATCAAGCCAGCTCTGCGTGTAACAGAGCTCCACAGTAATGTTACTAGGAGAACTAAAAATATTTTCTCCTACTTGGTAGGTACCTCTACGTAAAATAACCCATATGATATAAACTGCAAGATACTATTCTGGGTATTACTTCTATCTTACAAATGCTCTACAAAGAGCACAGACAGAAGCAGAACGCAGCTCCTCACCCTTCCTACAGCCATTTTGTGACTGACAGCAGCCCAAGGAAGCCTGTTGACTATTTGTTGCTGTGACAATGTGACTGCAAAAGCTCACAAATGCAAGCAGCAGAACAGCTCTCAGAAGCAGCATTAACCATGACAGCAACTAACATCTCTCAAAAAAAAAATTTTTTTTTTAATCCTAAATGGCCATAACACTTGTTTTGCCCTGATCTGAGGCTCCCCTGTTGTAGAGAGCTGTATCACCCACCCTTTCCCACAACAGACTCCACAGGTTGAGCTGCCAGCTTTTGAGGGATCTTTTGAAATTCATTCATATAATCTTCCACGCTGCAGCCGCCTGGCACCACAGCATCAATAGGCTGCTGGCAGGCGAGCTGACACAGGAATATGCTCTGACAGAAGTGCTGGCGCAGCCCGTCACTCCGGCCGGCCATGCAGCAGGCTCCCGAGCCGCAGCACATGCATGCTGCAGGCAGGGCAGAGCATGGCCGTGAGCTGGGAAGAGCATCAGCTTCTGCTGTAACATTTTACAGAATTGCTTCTTGCCTTGAATGGGTATCTGAGATGCAGGAGCAAAATTGTGCAGTGTCTGGCACTGCCCCTGCACTGCTCGGTAGGCAATGGCACCGAGCTAACAGCATGATGCCACCAGCATCGTGCTCACTGCTGCCTTTTAGCCTTCTTGCTGCCCTGACAGCACTGTGACAGTCACGTAGCTCTGGCCAGCATAGAGGGGAGGAGAAAGGAGCTTCCAGCCATGTGACTGAAGGGTGTGCAGCCCCATGTGGTAGGGGCATGTGGCACATGGGTGCAGGACCACACAGAACTGCAGAGAGGATGGCTGAAGACTGCTGGGTGGGTGATGGTGCTTATCTGTGCCCCAACCAGCCATCCTGCTGCAGCGCTGCAAGTGGCTGGGCAGCCTCAACTCATTACTCATGGCCAAATTGTCCATCCCATACGTGATGCAATTGCAAACTTAACTAACATTAAGGAGAAGGAAATGATGCCTGTGCATGGCCAGGTAATCCTGCAGTGGGCACTGCTATATCTTTGTCCTGTTCATGCACTACAGCCATTGCACCTACATTTGTGGCTATAGAAAAGCCACATCTTCAACCTTGCTCTGTTCATTGCCTCAGCCACAGCATTACGGTAATGACACAGTACAGTGACCACGTAGTACACTACATTCAGAGCTTTTACGGGCAGAACAGATTAGGTACATTGGGTCCACCAGGACGGTATGCAAACACCAAAATATCACATCCTGTATGTGGTAGAAGGTACATTTCTTACACAGACAGACACAAAATAACCCCACATACATGTCTGGAGGACAGCATTCCACGTTACAGTCTGCTACTTCTAGCTGTTACAGGTGGTCAAATACCACGCTGTACCATCTTCTGGCCTCAGCATTAAAATTTTACTTGTACTTTAGCACTTAATCTTTTTCCTTTCAAAAGATTAAAGATGCAACTTTCTTGTGTGCATTCTATTGTTCATTTTCTATATGAAAAATAAGATTAAAGTATGGAAACATGGAAAAAGTTCAAGTAACATTTGCATCAGGAACACTGATAACTGATTGGCAGAACTGGCTTCCCAAAACTCAGGAGGCATATGAATGAGCTTATCAAAATTTAGTCTTTTTGTGTGTCAGATTTACAACTTTATTATTATTTCATAGCTGCCAACATATGTAAACTACAGAATTTACCTACCTTGTGACTCCATAAACACAGTCTCTTTATATATATCAGTCTTGATGCTACATTTCGCATATAGTCACCCAGTGAAACAGAGCTGTAAATAAAACAGGGCTGACAGAGACAGCTTGTCCTTAAGATGTCAAGCACTTAAATTCACTGAGCTTCCTTGCCTTTAAAAGCATCCTGTTATATGGCAATGGGACCAAAGTATGCATACGTGTTCACCAGCAGCAAACAGAGAAATAAATGGAATGCTGTCTCTGCAGACAGCTTTATTTAGAGACCCCAGGGGAAGAGATAGGGCCTGACTGTGCAAAAACTCCAGCAGAGCCATTAGCAGCAGCTGGAAAAGCAGACAGCCTTGTAATGCAGGCTCTTGAAAGGATCTGTGGTTTTAAGAGATTTGCTTTCCTTTATCTTGAAGCCTTCAATTCACCTCTCTAGCTCTGCTCTCTAACGGCACAAGCAGTGTGTGCCCTGGCAATACCAATGCTGTGTCCTTTCTGCTTAACATGGGGATGTTCCTGCAGGGTTGTCCTCATGCACCACAAACAACCTAGGGGAGAACAGCCCACTATCCTCATGCGCTGACAGAAGTAAGAAAAAGAAGCTGGAAAGTGGCAATGAAGTCTTGCTTTTCTTCAGGTGGCACCCTTAAAATCACCTGTTTTGAGGGCAACATCGCCCAGTGGACAATGTGTTCGATTTTCAGTGCCAGGCCTGTAACTGACAGTGGTTTTTGTTTGCAGTGCCTGATCTTTAACTTATCGCTTATTTGACTTACTACATGTGAGAGTTCTATCTGGGGCTTGCTATTCTATTTTACACCACACAGTAACAAGGTAAAAGCAGATATATTCCTGTGCACAAGGAACAGGATGTGAAGCTCTCCTCCCTGTGGACTGCTCTAACTTCTGGGTGACGCAAGCTGCTCCTGCATGCTCTCCTGCCCGTGGCTCATACTCTTTTCCAGCATGATCTCCACAGTAAATGGAGGAAGATGAGGACTCCCAAAAGACCACAGTGGATCAGGATCTCTTAGGAGAGGTGTGGATTTGAATTCCTTTAGTCTAAGGAGAGTGCTACATCAAATCTTTTGCCTGAGCTCCAGCTACTCAAGGAAGCTGTTTTGGTGTAACTGCTGCACTAAACGTGGTGCTAACACTAGTGGTGGCCATATAGTGGCATAATAGTGGTGGCCACTGTTAACCCCAGTTCAGCTGCTGGCATGCTCCAGCCACAGCCAGTATAACCTGGGCCACTGGCAAAGGGGCAGCTGGAAGGGATGTGGAGGCAAACTGTCAGTGCGAGCCTCCCCATGCTGTTCAGAACTGCTGGGTGAGGAGCCTTCCAGCTCAGTATCAGCTAGCAGACTTCTGGGAAGATCTGCAATGCAGATCCTACTTCCCAGTGTTTGAATCTAAACTGGACTTTATAAATGATCCCTTCCATTCAGTCTGCTGGTTGTGTGATCTGAACTATTTATTCTTCTTGATTTTTGCTCATCTTGCTTGCTTACTCCTCTGACTTTGGAATAAGATTTGTTATCAAACAATCTAATCAAAATGTATCTCATTAAGCAGTTTTCTGATCTCATCTAAGTACTATGGTTTTGGTAGTAATCTGAACCATATTAATGCAAACTCTAAACACTGCACATCTCAAAGTGAATACAGAATGTGACTTGTGTATGCTGTGAAACCACAATCAATCAAGCTCCTCTCTAAAATCACAGTCACTACAAACTAATTACTGATGCTGGCAGAGAGCCATCGTGTATTCTGCATATCACTATGATCTAAGCTTGTTTTTCTTAACTGTTTTTAATTCATGCTCTTGCAGAGCAGCTACAAGTGGATGTTGGAACAGATAAAAGGCATTTCATGTAAATTATTTTTTTCTGCTATATATAACTTAAGTAGACCCTTCACACAGAAATCTGCCTGACCTAATTATTTTTTGTACTGCTATAAGCAGTTTGAGCAGTTTTGACAATAACTTATAAGTGGCTCCCACAAACTTTCTCTTCTCAGCCCGAAAAGCCCCTTCGCAGGGGAATATGTTCACAGGGCAGAAGGGAAGAGTCTGGGGAGCCTACCTTCCTGTTCAGACAGACAAACAGGCTCTTGGGATCAGAGGTGGAAGATTGCCACTTTGCTACACCAACTTCACTGGAAACACTGAGACTGGATGTCTGAAAAATACACTGATAGGGATATAACCTGGTACTCAACTTGCATTTGACAGTTTTATACAACGTATGTGCAAATGCACCAATACACAAGTATATTCTACAAGTAAGTGTGTGCTGTCACCTCACGAGATTTTTTTGCTCTGTACCTAGCAGTGCTATTTGTTCTGTTTCAAGGGAAATAGACAGGCTGCTCAGATGTATTTTTAGGAGCTGGAAAATGTCATCTTTGGCAGGCTGACTTAGCAGTACACAGAAAGGGAGTGAACTCCATCACAGGCTGGGAAAACATCCCAGCCCTCCTGTCACGTTGGTGGCAGAAGTTTAACAAAGGGCTTTCAGAGGCCCCTTCACGTCTGCTAAATCTGGTTCCAATACACCAGGAAGAGAGAGGCTGCCTCGTGTACGGCAATTAATTGTACAGGCACGCGTCCACAGTATATATGCAAACGTATAGGCTGACATGCTGAACTTGATTCAGCTGAAAGTTTTTGCACAGTCTCCCTTAATATAACACATACGGTTTTCATTACAATGTAAACAAAACAATTTAAATCAGTTTGACATGTTTTCAACCAGGAAGAGAAAAACACGGGAACAAGAAACATATCTGGGAGGTAACCAACTAAACAGCCCTGAGGTCCCAAGGATGAAAAGCAAAATTCATCATAATCTAATAAAATATTACCATAACACGCACACTGAAATCATTACAAAAAATAATTGAGTTCAAGTGTCATTGACTGACAAGAACACTTAGACCCTATCCCGTATATCAACTAGTTGCCTAAACTATTGTTTTTATAGTAATAAAGCTACACTAGTTCTGAGGGCAATACATTACAAGTTATGACTGCTGTCACTTGCTGTTCAAGCCCCCCCCCCAGCATTTATTATTGAAAAGCACTAATTACAGACACGAAGCCTGTGCTTTTCAGCTTATTAATGCTTGAGGGCTTGTGGTCACACTGTGTTCTGCCAGTTCCAGCAAACAGACACAGCCAGATGAGTTCCTGGGTTCAGAAAGCTAACACAGCATTACCTGAAGAATTTCAGAAATTATATAGACACACTATTATAAAGTAGGTTCCCTTTTTGGTTATAGAATCATGGAATCATTAAGGCTGGAAGAGACCTCCAGGATCATCTGGTCCAACCGTTCACCAACCACTAGTATTTCCCACTAAACCACGTCCCTAAGCACCACATCCAGTTACATCACACTGAAGGTGGTAACACCTTTTTGGGAAAGTGATGTCCACCTTGCAGCAACCGGAGACGAGACTGATGAAACATCAGGTCTCCAGTTCCAAAGAGGGAATTTCAGAAACAGTGCTCTCCCTGCCACTCACCCTGGGAATACCTCCTGCCAGTCAATCTTTCTGTTTCAGTCACTAAAGCTTCTCAGATGTGTGAAGCGCTTTCTGGGTACACCAACAAGTGGGTCAGCTTTAGAAGCGCTCAACAGCTGAAAATCTGGCTCATGTCTCACGTGGTTCCCTGTGCCTGGCTTAGGGAGACTGGGGTGCTTAGGGACATGGTTTAGTGGGTGACATTGGTGGTAGGGTGATGGTTGGACCAGATGATCTTGAAGGTCTTTTCCAACCTTAATTATTCCACAATTCTACGATTTCCATCACAGTTGTTGAACTTTCTGTGGGATATCACAGAGGCATTGCACAGAGGAACAGACCTGAGAAAATTAAGTTCTACAACCTGAAGTTTTGAGCAAAGTTGGGCAACCACTATATAGTTGCTCTTCCAGATGCTTTTATTTTATTTATGTACTTATGGTCTATTTGTTGGAATAGGGGACTGGAAATGTCCCTGTCTCCTAGGTTCTTCCTCAGCTCAGCCTAGTAACTTCCAATGAGAACCACAACATGATGTAGGCATCTAAAACATAACTTCACCATGCTTTAGATATCTATGAACATAAAAGGAAGTAAAATACCAGTGCTTAAACAGGCCAAGTGTTCAAAATGCCACAGCCATCTGCAAAGACTTGCTTCGTTGTTTATGGCTGAGCTTCCACTTCTGAGCTCAGTAATCACCAATTTAGCTGATGTCTTTACACCACAGTGAAATCAAGAAGTGAGATTTGCAGGACTAAAATAAAGACATTCCCTTAGCTTTCCATGCCTACGGATAAATACAGATATACAAACACAAGGAATATATAAATATAAACAAAACTTTTAAGGGAGTAATTTACTTACCAAAAAACAAAGTTCAGAGAACACTGAAACTACTTACAAACATGGCCAAAAGAAGGAAAATCAGAAATTTCAATTTTCTGTTTGAAATGATGTTTACATTTTGAAAATGATCAGATTTCTTTCTTTTTTTAAAAGGGGTTAAAAACATTAAAGCATCTCCCCAAATATTCTACATATTTTAGATTGAATATCATCTTTGTTCAGAATGAAACAAAGGTTTTGTTTAATGTTTTGATTTGGCAGCAACACTCCAAATCAGTTATTTGCATCGTTCCACTTTGAACACAGTTAGATGTCAGACAAAAAAGAAAATAGTGGGGAGAATAAAAAAGGAAATAATCTATCATTTTTTAAGCAAACATTGCTCAGAAAACTGTTTAAATCCCAGGATCCTCATTAAAAAGGCATTAATAACCTGGAGGAATTCCAAAAAAGGTCAACAATAATGATAATAGGATTACAGGGCACTGTTTATGAAGGGAGATTAAGGAAATGCAATTTGTGTATTCAAAGATAAAAAGAAATACTGGCAACACGGTTCATCACGGGGAGGAGGAATACAGCTGGAAAACTGTAAAGAAGACAATGTCACAGCAACACAGGAGTCTGGCTGTGATGCGTGATATTTTACAAATAATGACTTGAAACAAAACCTGATGGTTAGTGGGAGTTGTGCATAGTAAAATTTAGCTGGAGTAGACTCAGAATAATTTTACTATAACTGGGGAATCAGAAAGCTATTTTAAAAGTTGACATAAATAATACAGATTGTAATTTAAAAGCAGAGCACAAAAAAAATCTACAAAGGGAAGATTCATAATGGCCTCTTTCATATGCACAGTATTTTATTCTGTGGAGGTGAGGCAGGCTGGAATCCACAGAAAACAGCCAGAAGGAGTAGAAAATTTGCTGCAGTAAATTCACAAATTGCAAATCATGTTCTATCTTGACCTCACACATAGTTTAAAATAAATACTTAGGAGCGTACAGTGTGTATAGCATCAGTTTCTCTTTTTTGGCTCATACTCTATTCTGTATTACCAGAAGAGATGGAAAACCTGTCTGAAAAAAGGTTACAGCTACTGTCATCTTCCACACCCTACTGAACTCTGACTTCTAAACCCCAGTGACTTTCTTATGTAACATTAGAAGCATGTGTCCCTCCTCTCCCCTGAGACCTGTATCTGTCAAAAGGCATTTGGAGCTAAAAGATGACCTGGCTGGCTGGCCTGCATGTCCATCAGCCCAGAGTTTTTATGGACAGAGAGCAACTTTAGGTACCAGCCTGCAGAGCATCCTAGAGAGAGAATCTCCGTTTGAAGGTGGATGTCCCAGTTTTCCTAAATCATGAGTGATACTGAGATAATTAATGGGCCAGAGAGAAAGGAGTTATGGTGTGCCTGCTGGGAACTCTGCTTCAAATACCCAATAAATACCCAGTTACTAAATTATCTGAAGTAGAACAGCTTCCCTGGGAGAAGACTCTGAATCCCCTCACCCTACCTTGCAGTATGCTGCAAGGGCTCTCTTCTCGTATGTGCTCAAGTCCATCCTTCCAAAGATGTACACAGGGATCTAAGCTTTTCCCTTCACTTGACTACTTAACAGGGATCTCCTCCTTTTTTTTCCTGAGAAAAGACTTAACTACCTAACTGCAGAAAAATTGTGCCCAGGACCCTTAATTGTTGGCCTGTGCTGCCAGCCCAGAGCTGGGAAGATAATTATCTTTGAGAAGTGGGATTTTGGGCCTTTGCCCTTTACTTGCCGTATCTTCCTCTGCGTCTTGTCAACTTCTCCTTTGGATCCTCCACTTTCACCGCAGCATTTGGGGCTTTGGCACAACCTGAGAGTCTTCTGAACAGTGAGAGATACACATCTTGAGAGTCCACAACACAACCACTAATTGCCTTCATCTCTACTAAACAAATTCTAAATTATGTTTTAAGAAGATGGGGATCATAAAATTTATAATACAGAATTAGAAGACTGTTTTTCTAGGACACTTTAATTGGAACTTGTAGATTTTGGTTCAAAAATACGAAACGCTTTAAAGTCAAAACACTCTGTAGCTACTACTTTCCTTATTCTCATTTGAAAGAACTACTTAGCTATTTGAACGTGTTTTCCACATTAATTCAAGTAAGTTTAAATTATAGTTGCAAACTAAAAATAGCTGATATGCTAATAATTATCCAACTTGTTAAGAGTCTTCTGCTCAAAAATGTACACTCTAATTATATTCTAATATTATCTATCAGAAATTATAGAGCATTTTTTCACTTTAGTGCAATTTTGTTAGCCTGTGTTCTCAAAATGCTTCATTCCTGCTGGCTAATGAAATTTGCAGTGCAAGATAACATACATGATCTCCCTGTATAATGCTAAGGTCCTGAGGCAGTGGTCCTCAGAAACAGGACAAACAGCCTAAGCTTATCAGGGATGAACAGAAGAGCAAAAGGCATCTAATTAGACCTACTGACCTATGTTGAGTAGCCATTGGCTTCCAAGCACGATCTTCAGTTATAAACCTTCTTCTGCAACTATATGACTAAGACTGACTTTGCTTTCTGTTAAACAAAAAAAGAAAGAGAAAAGAGACTTCACTTGGCTTCAGTAAGGGCTAACAGCAGAGTTGTAAGAGACTTCATCTGGAATAGGGGAAACCTAAATGTCTCTAATGTAGACACCTATGGCTGAGACAGCTTAGGTCCCATTTTCAGTCCGTGCAGAGTTAGTCATTATAATCGGCGAGCTTAAAGCACTGTTTAGCTTATTCTAAAGTAAGTACTTGTTTCTGGTCAGAAAGCCATCACTCTAAATTCACTCGTTTTATTAATTATATCTCCTTTAACACAAAATAGGACTTTTGTCAACTCGGGTAGGCAGGGATGATTACAGCCGCAACTACAGATAAATTGCAGCCCACCACCACTCCATCCAATTTGGCTCAAGGCCACGAATTCACATCTCCCTCACCTCCAAAACCACTTCTATAACCACAGGAAGGAGAGCAAATGACAGTTTAAGCTGAGAAAGCTGCTCCACTTCCTACACACAACTGGACCAGTGGAAGTCTCCGTCCCCATCTACAGCCCAGGGCGTCTACGAGTAACGAAGGGAGGCACGCACATTGACTCCTCACCTCTCCTGACTCACAAACAAATATTCAGGGATTTAAGCAAGATAGAGTAGCTCCAACAGGATCTGCCGGCTCCGCTGGATCCGCTGATCCAACTGAACTGACCGTTCAGAAATCGCCACGACGACGATTCTGAAACACAGGGGTGGGGGGGCGATGCGGTGGTGACATGGGCAGGGTGGGTGTGAGGCGATGGTGACATGGCGGTGTGACCCCAGGAGGAACTGCCGCCTGCAGCCCATGGTGTGAGGCACCAAGCCTCCCCAAGCTGAGCTCCGGGACACTGGACATGAGGCTAGCGCAGGCTTTTGAAGGCAGAGATGTGTATTTTAATCTCCTTGCAAAGTATACTCGGGTACTGCTGTATCCATGGAGACTGAGTCTTTAATAACTCCCTGTGCTAGCAGGTCAAGTAAGCAAATCTACACAGCTCCATAGCAACAGACGTGAACTTAAAGTGGATCCCATCAGTAAAATATGCAGAAGGGCTCTGTGCATACAGAATTATTAGCTGGAAACACTTTGTTTAAAGAAATCAGCGGTAGCTGCTTCGCGTAGGCCCAAGCAAGATGCTAAGAGACCAAAGAAAAGCAAAAGTAAATGAGGGAAAGGAACTGGGCCAAAACCTGCCACAACTGTTTCTGTCAGACTCTGTGTCAGCAAATGTCTCAGAAACTTTATTGTCCCAAATAAAATTATGAAACTGACATACAAAAAAAGGGAGAAGGCCGAGATTAAAATTCTACAGCAGATAAACATTTCACACTGGTAGGTCTGAATGTGAGGTTACGCTGTCTGCTCTCAGGTACAGCACAGAAGTGAGTTAATCGAAGCACATACTTACATCTCAGAAAGGCAAAATGTGCTCAATTGCCTGCTTCATTTTATTGCCAAAGCCATGTTTTAAAAAGCAGATGAAAAGCCCTCCAGAAAAGCAAGTAATTGACCACTGTGTATCTGTTCTTTGCCAAATATTGAGCTGCTTAGAAGTCGAATGCTCATGTGAGAGCCATCCTCATCAGGTTTACGTGACTCAAGGAACCTGAGCTTTTGCTCTTCCTCTTCTCACTTGGAAGCTCTTCTGCACACTTCAGAGAATTTATGTTTTATACATGTAAATAAGCGTGGCCACATCAAGAGACTGTTTATTATTAAACCAAATACTTTATGGAGTAAGAAAAGAAACAAGTATATGAAAGATGCTCCATCATTTGGTATCAACTTACTTCACTCAGCCTGTCTTCAGAACATTTTTTTGTTCTACAACCAGTTATTTAAATTACATTGAATCAGGTGTAGATGATTTCCTGATTCAGTATTTTATGCACTTGACACCAGCCACATATTGAACTATTTGAATATTCCCAGGCATGGAAGAATGGTTCTGCTCATCTTCACTGCACAAGTAAAGTTCTGACTGACTGCGGGATGGTAGCACAGTGTATGCAGTCACAAATTCAGCCACAAATCACTGATCATATCCAGTGTTTGTGACTGAATTAAATGTTCTTTGACATCCTCTTGTTTGTACTTATTTCCCCCTTTAGAAAAAGTGCAGTACTGAAATGTGGTTATAAAATACTGGTAAATAAATCACAACAGAAAGAGATATACATTATAGTGAGGCCATCAGTCTTCTCATCACTCCCACCTTTGTGTGATCCTGCTTTTACAATGAAGTACAGCAACTTATTTTGAGGAATCAGTCAAGGCAAATTGCTACCTCCACATACAGTTTTTTTTGTCATTTTATTTTTGAAACAACCTAACAGGGTGACTTTGTCTTAGAATGTACAGTTGACCAGCAGCATTTTAGAAAGTATTTCTACATGAGAGGTGAAAGTAGATCTCAGTTACAAAGAACAATGAATCTCTCTGCATGACATAGGATCTATTCGAGTTAGCCCATTCTGTAACTTTGTTTTCGTATTCTGTACCTTTGTTCCTGAACAATGGGCACAACCGGTCTATTATTTTTCCCACTGCTTGCACAAATTTGATACAGAGAATGTGCAATAGCCACACATACACAAAATAAAATGTTGTTGGACAAATGCATCAGCAAAACATGTATTTCTAGTATTTCATCAGTCTTCCTAAGATAAAACACGGAGAAGTCCTATCATTATATTCTGCAATCAGAAATGTAAAGTGCTTCAGAATGAAGCTGATTTCCAGAAATGCCTCTAAGAAAAAATTCTTGCAGAACTCATACACCAACTAATCTGTTTTCAATGTAAAGCACATATAACATGTTGGAGTCAGACATTATTATTTCCACCTTATTACTGAAGTGAGGGAGAGAGCTGACAAAAGATTTGGAAAACCATACAGCCAGATTTCAGTAACATTAAGCTTAATCAGACCTTTTATGTTTTGCTTTTAAAACTACCAAAGTGACTGCTTTTAGCATACAAATACACATGGAAGTAGAGCAGCAATATGGATAAACTTACCTGTTAATTTTACATTATTGGATTAGCTTGCTGTTCTTGGACAGGATGAACCCCAAGAGTAAGTTGCTGGACATTTAGTATCCTGGGAATCTAATGCTCACACATCAGACAACACAAAAAGATCAGCAGGAAGGGCATGATGCTTTAACAGCACAACTTGCATTTCCTGTCTCATCTGTTTGGGTTATTTAACTCTAACTGTAATGTTCCCAAATGCCATGGGTCATACCCCTTGTCTCCTATTTGTTAACTCTGATCAGTTCTAATGCTGATTAAAAAAGCATCTGCAAACCTACTCAGTACTTACAACCAATTTAAGGCCAATATAGCCTACTCCATCTGTCCCTTCTGAAAATCCTAATAGTCCTAAAACCTTCTGAGATTAATCTGTTCAGACCAGGACATCCTGTCTCAAGTCTCATTTACTTGTGACTTGACAAATTTACTGTGAAGAAGCAGGAAAGATCATAATGATAACATATGCTGAGTATGATGTTACTTACTATTGCTCAAAGTTAAATGATATTGTAATTGAATTTTGATTGTTAAAACTGCTTTTATGTATTCTTTCATTTCTGTGAACTCATTATAAACAGAATGGTAATACACAGATGTGGAAGGGTAGGAAAAGCACAAATTGTGCCTTGCAATGACTTAGCTAATGTTCTGGGTGATGCACTATTTAAAGGGATAAAAAAGTCTGCACAACACAGAATCGCTGGGGTTGGAAGAGACCTCTTGAGATCCAACTCTTGAAATCCGACCCCCAGATCACACAAGTTTAGCTGGAACTGGCTGCCCAGGACTGTGTCCAGCCGAGTTTTGAATATCTCTATGGATGGACACTCCACAACGTCTCTGGGCAACCTGTCTGATCAGTGTCACAGTAAAAATACTGTTTCCTTGTGCTCAGATGGAATTCTACCTTTTTTAATGTGTGCTCATTGCCTATAGTCCAACAAAGGTAGGTGCTCTAAGTGGTAGAAGCCTCTGAGATTCTCCCGTTGATTTGAACAGAATGAAGTTTTAATGCCTGAATTCGAAATGACGACCTTTCTTGAAATACAATCCATTGCAGTTCAACTGCAGCATAGTCCAAAATACTGCTGTTTTAGCCAAAGCCAGTAATAGATGGCCAAATATTTTATCAGCAGTGAAAGAGAAAAGCTTTTTCTATAGTCTGCTGCTATTTGGAGTGGTTATTACTGAACCGAGCTGTGAATGACAAACAGCCAGCCTTTACGAGATTCAGAAGCTGACCCTAACTGCTGTTCACCCAGGACCCCTTTCGTGCAGCTGTGCATAAATCTGTGCAGGCTCCTAAATGTACAAAAGGCATGGGTGTGGGAAAGTCTTAATATTTTATCTTAAAACCTAAAAATTTCATGTGAACCGTCAGCACTTCAACGGGATATCAGAGGCAGCTCCAACAACCATCTTAGCTCATTGAATAGACTGGATCAAGGCTGCCCATGGCACCAAAAGCAAGCAAGAGAAGATCAGAACTTTCACCAGAAACACTGAACACAGTCAGCTGATCCAATGCCATTCTCGAATTATGATGCTCATGGACACTGAAATGCAAGTAAGCACGGCTTTGTGTTACTTTAAACATAGAAGGCTTGGAAAAGCTATTGACACAACTCTTGCTCATGATTCCTTTCTTTATCCACATGTCCTTGGAAGCTTATGATGCCCTTTCAGCTTGCAGGTCTAGATTTTGAATCCTTGCACTAACCAATCATATAGAAGTCAAGAGATGAGATGAGAAACACTGTCAAAGAAAACAAAATACTTCCCACTATTCCTAAAAAGATATGAACGTGAGGTACAGGAATTCAGGATGGATCTTCACAGGGTAAGTAGAACAAGAATGTGGACATGTAGAAATGTTTATGCTGCTGTTTATTCTATTACAGAAGCTGCAGGTTTTAGCGCAGCATTACGACATCAAACTAGGTCTAGTGTTAATTAATCTTACCGTGCCCTTTTGTTGGTTCACTTTCTGCAATGCATTTTCTTAGTATTTAGTATTGCAAAAATGAATCACATCCAAAACTGGGAAAAACTTCTAAAATCTTGAAATTAAAAGGTCCGTAACTTCCTCCTGGAGTGAATGTTATGTATCCACTTACGTGTTCCTACCTCTCCTCTCCATCCTTTCCTGGGAAAGCAGTCACAGATTTTAAGCCAAATTCACCTATAACACTGCTATGATTCAGTTTTAATGCACATTAAAAACATTACCAACTATCCCAAATGAACAACATTTTTATGATTATAAATCTTTCAGAGGTTTAGCAAGATGCAGTGATAATGCATTCCAGGATTAAATACGGTTCACTATGTGAACAACATAAATTATGAATGCTATCCAAACCTACTTTGTTAATACTTCAAGAGCCGAGTATGACTTAGATCCATATAACAATGTCTGAGGCTGTTAGAGAAAAGAAAGCTATGTTGTATTTCATATTCTGAAGTGTAGAAAAGAGAGATGAAGTGATACTGCTAGCGTAAAAGAAAAGCACTGAAGCTTGGGAACAGCCAAAAAAAAGTCCCAAGGGTTCATTCTCAGTGCTATCCCACTCTGACATTTCCTGAATTATCTAAATATTTGTGTGAGTGTTACTTCTGAGACTCAGCATGTTCCAAGAAGACAATCCTGGAAACAGATAAATTTTCGGCAAAATGGCAAGGCATTTTGAAGGTGCACACTGATTGATGTACTTGCTTATGGAAATGCAGCAGAGGACATCGTCCTTAAGATATTAGTAGACCGGATTTTTGTATCTTATGTCTGGCTCCTGCTATGTACTCATTATCACAAGGCATTTCAGATAAATACTACATAGAGATTATCTTCATAAATCAGTAAGGACTCAAGGTAGAGAGAAAGATATTACGCATGACTTTTTGCACTGTACTTTGAGGGATCTAGCTGTATATAGAACCAGGTTGTGCATGTCATGGGTATATTGCTGTTATTCTCCTCCCACAGCTTACTACTTCCCTTGTACTGCTCCCATTACTCCCTGTGTGTTTTGTTACAAGACAATGCCTTCTCTTTGCATGTGGGCTCATGCACATGAAATTCATGCACAGAACGGTTACCAGGAATGCACTGGATCCACTTGAAACCAAGAGATAGTGATGGGACCCACTTCCTGCTCAGAGGGTTTTGATGGACCCCAAGAATGACAGGCCTGAATTCCAGAGATCTGTTACCAAACTTCAAGATCGATCAGTGCAAAGGTACTGATGCCTACTGAATAGTTTACCTACAAGAACAGCCAAATTAAGAGGAAGCTACAAAGATGACAAGTTATGAGCTTCAAATGAATGGATGAGGACATCAGTATACCCGTCTGTGCCCAAAGGAGCACTAAAGACAGATCCACAAGCAGTAAACTAACCAAGCAAGTTGCTTTTGACTCCTTTGCTATTTTTTTAACCATAGGCACATTAAAATTCTACACAGATTGCTTTTGTTTCACCCTTTCAGTCTTTTAGACATTTGTACAACCTTACTGATTCTTCGACTCTTTTTCAAAAAAATTATCTAAGTCCGTTCAGGAAGTTAGAAACAACAACAACTTAGTGATGATGGTGGTAAGAGAGGCAAGCATGACTACATGTGCAGAAAAGAACAACCAAAGCTGGTGAAGGGACTAGAAAACAAGACTTAGGAGGAGAGGCGGAGGGAACTGGGGATGTTCAGTCTGAAGAGGAGGCTGAGGGCAGACCTCATTGCTCTCTGTAACTACCTCAAGGGAGGTTGCAGCTAGGACAGCGTCAGTCTCTTTCCTTAGGTAATGAGTGACAAGATACAAGGAAATGGTCCCACATTGTGCCAGAGAAGGTTTAGATCGGACATTAGGAAGAATTTCTTCCTGTTGAGGGCGGTCAAGCACTGGAATGGGCTGCCCAGAGAAGTGGTGGAGTCCCCATTGCTGGAGGTATTTAAGAGACACATGACACTAAGGGACATGCTTTAGTGATGGGACTCACTAGGTCAGTTTGATGGTTGGACTTGGTGATCTTCAACATCTTTTCCAACCTAGATGAATCTATGATAAGCCTAGTATTTGAAACAGGAACGGTCTAAAAAGAATATTTTTCAAAATATCTAAACTAAGTCAGTTCAGAGATTTCAAATAGTACCATCAAGCAAAACAAAGCTGACTTCTGACTATTAACGGAAAGGCTATTAACTCACTATTACAGTTTAAGTGTAATAATTGAAAATAATTAAGTAATTTACTGAAACAAGTGGATAACTCTTTTCCATGTGTATAGGACTCCTCAGTAGAATAAAGTTTCAGAATTCTTTATCCGCATTTTCTCAAGCTGCATCTGTATTCACATATAAAATGGATGTGACAGCCATGGCTGCAGATTTGACTGACATATATAATATTCACCACATTCTACCTGCATTAGGTTCCTTTATTTTAGTGGAAAAGAAACCTTGAAGAAATATAATCTACCATCATGAGAGACCGAGAACACACAAGTAATATGGGTGCTACGAAATGATTTGAAGAACTTTGCAAGGATAGTGATAAATCAGATTTAATCACCCCTTTCAATGATTAAGCCAGCGAAGAGTTTTTGCAACAGATTCTCTACTGTTTCTAATTGCAGAAAAATGGTGCTAGAAAATGTGAATGACTCCTCCTGAAAGTGTCTAAATTGCTTCCAGAGGTAAAATAACTCTGGAAACAATACAGCCATGAGGTACCTGAGCTCATAAACCATGTCAGTTCTGCAGCTGGTTCTTCACAGGGTCAAAACACCCTCTCTGTCTCCATGATTAATTAAGTAACAGTGCAAATATCTTGGCCATTTGTAATCCAGAGCTGCTTGTACATGAATCACAAAAATATTTTATATCCACTCGTTAAAGTTACAGCCGTCTGTGACACACCAGGATATTTAGTCTTGGATGTGTGACAAGCAGGTGCTGATGTAATTGGTGGTCTAAGGTAGCCCATTAGCTTGAGGCAATGGGAGACACGCTCTTGACTCAGACAATACACTACAGAGCTGCATCTGCATAACCCCACATATAAACTGCCCATTACCCTGCCTCAATTTGACATGTTGTATCCCGAGAGTTATCACAGCCTCATGGCATGAACTTCAGGCAAGGTCTAGCCATCAATCTACCAACATTAGAAGACTAAAATTCTTTGTTTCAACAGAAAGAGTAATTTATCTTTGGCCAGTGAAATATGAGTACAATTACCATGGAACAGGATAAAATCCATTTCAGTTGTTTATTGGACATCATCATCCACCCTCATAAAAGAAAGTGAAGACATCAATTATTTTTATTTCCATGAAGAAGCTAATACCCACAGTATTTTCAAATCTTGCAGGTGGTTCCATAAGAAAGAACCCAATTATCTTTTTTATTTACTATCAGCAATAGTTGGATCACAGGCAGCACAATACAAAGCATCTGGACACCTGTAGATGTACTATTCAATTAGAGAGTGTAATTAGAGAAGTGAAAGGAACTATGCTATACTCACCAGGCTTTACAAGGTTTGTCTTTGTTTCCTTCTTACATCGAGCCAGCTGTGTGTTTCCTTCACTCATTGTCCCTGCATTGAATTTCTTCCTGGAGAAGTCTCCATCACTACCAGTGCAAAAACTGATTGGACTGTGTCCAGCATCAGAAGGAGTCTTAACTGGAGATACTGACTGGCTACTAGGACAGCCAGTGTCATCTAAAGAGAAAAGGAGAAACAACAAAATTTCTAACAAGTACAGGAAGTTGGCAAAATGAAAAAAAAAAAAAAAAAAAAAAAAAGCTACAGCTATTTACAGTCTTGTTTTATCTAACCTTGGCACTGAAACCTGCTGAGAAGCTATTATTTTCTCCCATTTGTTTAAAAGGTTTGGATACCTTGTGGTGGTCTGAAATGGTGCTTGTTTCACCAAGCCTGATAAAATCAGGGGCTGCACAATAAGAATTAGTATCTATAATAAATTGTTTTTACTCGGTGATGATATGGAATACTGGGACATGAACATTAAGAAATGTCCATAAGACATGAGAAAGGTTTGTACCACTACATGCACACTGGATGACAAGCAAGCACGGGCTACAAATGTTCCTTCGAGGTATGTTCCTATCTGAACAAGAGAAAGATCTACTGATAGAACTATAGGTCCACACAACTACAACTATCTGTCTGTATGTACAAAGTCAAGGTTTTCATTTAACTGGAATTAATAAATGTTTCTTTTTTTTTTTATTTTTTTTTTTTATTTCTTTTAAAGTGAGCGTGATGACCGTGCTCCTTCATTCTTAATGAGTGGATGTGTGTTGCTATCTCTTTTTGAAAAGGGTGCATTACACACAGACTGCTTTTGTTTAAAGCAGAATTCTTCTGAGGGAACACCCATGCTGGGAACACCAGCAATCACTGTTTGGAACAGAGCAGCTTTTCTGATCTCCAGAAATACAAACACTGCAGCTCTTAACAATGAAATGCAAAGTAAAATGCCAGAGTCGAGATGAAACCAACACATCAACCCCCACCCCCTGGCCTTCACCTAAATCCCTCTTGAATAATCACCTCTCTTGTAAAAGTCACGGTGGTTTTAGAGACAGACAACAAAAACAAACACGCTACCCTGACACTGGGAAGCCATGAATATTCACTCTCCTGGAGCAATGTAATTGTTTGTTCTTTCCCAGGACAAAATGAAAGCTGCCATCTTACTAATGCAATTGCACGCAGTTCCCAGTGCATTACCTTTGTCTAACAAGAAACTCAAAGAAGTACCTGCGATTTGCATGACCATATTGCACCTACCACTTCCATCCTGTTCCTAATTTAGGTCAAGCCTGATCTTGCAACGAGCTTTGCATGGGTAGCCTGCTTAGTCAGCCCATGACTGTAAGTTTATCAGGTAAAAAAAAAAGTTTAACCCCCTTCAGCCCCCTTCCTAGCAAAGAGAAGCTTTTCCTACCATTAACTATTGCTCCCTCAGTACAGTAAAACATGTGCATCCTTCCATGTGAAAGCGTTTCCATGGTGTCTGACCTCTCTACCTTCACCTGCTGAAAAGTTCTGCCCCCCTTCTCTCCACGTTGTGCCCCCAGAGCCAAGCAGGTTACCCAGAAGTGCTGCCTGTCCAGTGCCTGTAATACGAAGTAGCACAGAAGAACAGCCAGCACTTGGAGGTGTTGCTGCCCACACCCATGCAACCTGCCACAAAAGATGCCAGCCACAGGAGGAGCCAAGCCCATTCTGAGAATGAGCTCCCCAGGCACAAAGGTGAGTAACGGTGCGAACACCTCATCCTGCTTAATTGTACTTCATTCCTCCAGCTCAGTTAAGCCTGCAAGCAGCTCCTTTTGGCATCTTGCTACTGGCATCTGTGGTTCAGAACCAGGCCCTAGAGAAATAATGGCAAAGAGAAGACTCAAGGAAGGTTTCCTGCCCACCCATTTCAGCCCACGCTGACACTGACTGAAGCAGTGCTGTCCAATGCACGGCCCATGCTTACTTCTCATCCTTTCCATTCATATCAACACCACGATATAACTCAACACACAGAAGACAGAAAGCAGTTTCCTCCCAGGTCCGTGCCCCTTTCCTTTTCACAAGGGTTCAGAGTCTCTTCTGCAGGCCATACGACTGCTATCTGCAGGGGAGTGAATCAGCAGGGCCGTGAGCTTTTGAATTGTATTTAAGCAGTTCCTTTAGCTACGCCCAAAGTGTCTTCTCTTCAGCAGCATACAAATATTTATAATCAAACATATTTATGATAAAGTGCATGTTCACAGAGTTTATTTTTCCTTACAGCCTTAAGAAGCACTTAGATGCTTCTCTTTGTAGCATTATTTTCCTAAGATTGTGTTTAAAAAACAAAAGACTGAGAAAGAAACTAGTTACATCAGCCACCAAAAAAAATTCACTGCAATTACTGAGCAGATTCTGCAGGCCTTATGGATGTGTTTTATATGGGAGACCTCATGTACATATGACACCCGGAGATATAAAGATCTCACCTGAAGAACCTCAGAACTGATAAAACCTCAAAACAATGAAAACCTAAGCTGCAGCATTAAGAATTGCAGCATTAGAAGACAAATATGTAAAACCATCTCTGAGATAAGACAATAGGGTGGCTAAAGAAAGCGTACAAAAATAAATATTTTAATTGCAAGCCTCCCTACCACTGCTGCTGCTATCACACTGGTTGCATTGAGCAGACAATGCCAGATGCCATCTCCTCATTTTATGCTTACGGACTACAGTTTTTGTTGCAGCAGGGCACTTATTAAAGGAACAAATGGCATGAAGAACAATAGGTCTTCTCTACTCGTACTGCTGGCGACCTTTAGCCACACTGATAACCAGGTGAGCGTTCCCACTCCAACTGAAGGAAATTAATGATTTTATTGTACTCTGTTTTCCCTGACAGTTTGGTATTTTTAATGTAATGTGTAACTTCTACTCCTTCTACAGAAATACAAACACAGAATTAGCCAGAAACATGAACAAAATTATAATATTTCCATTTTTTTTTTCCATGCTGCTGACAAACATTTTTCTGTGTCAGCTTTTTGCAGTGCTTTTTAAAGAATCAAAACATTTACTATCACGGGAAGGAAAAGCTGCCTGTGAAACACGGGAGCTCACCACCAAAGGCCGGGTTGCAGAGGCTGTGCTACACCTCCCCACCAGCCTGCACCTCGTCATTCTGCTACAAGGAAAAGTCCTTGGGGTGCCACCCAGCTGCTCAGTGCAGGGCAAACCGCCTGCACTTACCTTTGTTTCTTCCTGCTAGTGAAGCCTTAAGGAGCTATTTATTTATATTCAGCCACCCTCTGTCCCACGCAGCCTGCCCTGCCCACTGCCACAGCGCACACCCCTTCTTCCCCAAGAGGAAGGATGCAGTGGAGGTCCTGGGGAACCAAGACTTTCCCCATACCTCTAGGCTCCTCCGAAAACCCTGTTGACAGCTCAGAGGGGAGGAGGTGAAAACCCCAACCTGCCAAGCAACAGGCCGAGATCAGGAACCTGTTTCCAAATCTGGGTATGGGGAAACAGGAGCGGACGAGCACACAGTGGAGCTTACCCTCTACTGAAGGCAGGGTGGGAACACAGTTTTCAGCAACATCAGCAAAAAATCCAGTCTGATAACTTGTATTGCCCCAGAAAGGATTTCAGGTTCAGCTCTCAGGATCATACATACATTTGATTTCCTTTCTCAGGCATGAGTACTGGGGTCAGCAGAGAGAAAGCTGGCGAAATCTGCTGTGAAAGTCAATACCAGTAATCCTGCCTGTGTTATTTACTTGATAGACAGAAGGAAAACGCATAAATAACACATGACTTGCACTGCTTTCCTAGCGATACTCATGGTGTCTTTTTTTTTTTTTCACAGCGGCCTCCCAAGAGCGTTCTGGAAGTAGCTTTTCCCTTTGACCATCAGCTGGATTTCATCACTGAAGCAGTGTCTAACCCCTCTCCCAGATCAGATGCACTCGCCAAGTTTTGAAGCCAAACATGGGATAGTGCCTCCTCACACAAACATGGGGGAAGTTACTCAGCGTGCTCTGACATTTGCATGCACTGACTAACTTTCAAATATTAAAGTCAGAGTATAAACAAGAGTGTTACTGGCAATAATACTCTAACAATTGACAAAAAAATTGTTCTCACAGACTTTAGCACCATGCATTATATTTTTCTCTGATCTGTTAGGCACAGAGGATATACGATTTCCATTGCAATGTGCTTTAGAACCTTTAGAAAAATAATGCCTTTTCCTAAGGTGTTCAAGAAATATGTGGCGACAATACACAACCTCCTTATTTAATCCTTCCAGCTAATTAATTCACTTTTTCTGTGGAACCCCTCACTTCACTCCTAGCTGTCAGATCTAGTTGTGTGCTTTTACAAGTTTATGCTGTCTGACCCCTACCGGACCTCTTTGTTCCTGTTCATGTGTGCATCTTCTCTTTAGGTTCCCTCGATCGATGTTCACACTCTCCCCATTCCGCATTTCCACCAAGCACTGTGCATTTCAGAATTAAACACAGGACTCTAATGAACTTTTACCAGTGCACTGAGGCACAACCTGTACCCTGCCTTTCACCTGACAGTTTCCTTTCTGCCCATCCGGGGCTCTGTAGGTCCTTGGAGCCGTGGCTCTGCGAACACGCTGTGCTGTGAGCTGGTCAGTGCCAATGAGCCACCGAGGCTATTTCAGAATTGTTCAGGATAACCTCCCATTCTGACGGCCTGCCCTGAAATTTTTAACCCCCTAAGGGTTGTTTTGGTCTTCTCATGGGTCTTGTAACACAGGAGTATTTTATACAGTGATGAAAGTTGCTGGTAGACACTAAAGAATATATCACTGAGGTTTAGTCATCTGCTGCTAACAATTTGTCACCTGCAAACCAGGGCAGATTTTTACAATATCACAGACTTGAAGAAAGTATTGAATAACTTCCCTGGTCGTAGAACCCTACAAATGTTAGTTTTGGTCCTTCTGATCAATCCTAAATTCATTTTACATTTTTAAGATTTACTGGATTAAATCTATATTTAATAACATTAATTTTAATATCATGTGCTTCTAAGGCAGATGTCTTACCAGAAATCAAGCATACTAAAGCAGAAGAGAAGAGCAACCAAAGCTATAGGCCTGTTCAAAAAAAGAGAGGAGGTTTATCTGACAAGGCCTACTTACACGAAATCCTGCTAAGCAAATTAATTCCACATCTAATCTCTCTGGCTCTGCAGACAAACTTGAATGAACTGTGCTGCACTTCACCCGTGTGTGAAGGCAGGCTAACAGCTCCAGCACCCCCTCAGGCAACCTGGCGAGGTTGTGCCAACTCCGTCCTTGGAAGTTTTCAAGGTTCTGATACTTAACGCTGTGGCTGGTGTGATGTAGTGCTGGCAACAGCCCTGCCTTGGAGAAGAGGTTGGGCTAAATGATCCTGGACAAACTACATGCTCAGGATCATACTTCTCCTTGACATTTTGTGTATATTCCACAGCTGGGAACCTTTTTTTTTTTTTTCCCAGTCCATCTTTCAAGCTGTTTTAATGTTCTAGTTGCAAAACCTAACCCAGCAGTGAAGTAGGTAAAATCAAGACCAAACACCTCCAACTCCTCTTCGCTGTTGCTTATGTTCCTATCACCAGCATACAGACAACCATGACGTCTGCTCTTTGCCAGTCACTTTGTGCTTGCATCCACCACACCCAGAGGCACACAAACTGCCCACTGCATTCAGCAAGAGGCTCCCTCTTCTTGCTCACCGCGTGGCACAAACGCTAACAGGCTCACATTCTGCAGGAGATGGGAGACCAAGGTGAAAGAAGATGGACCTAGAGCTCCTAAAGCTTGGGCATCTTTTACCATGTAGTATTTTCCATAAACATGTCCCTAAAGATATCAGGTCTTGACATTTGACTGACAATAGCTGTTATACTCATGCAGCAAATTTTAATTGACTATGGCAGCAAACGATGCCTTTGCTAATCTTCATTATATTTGAACATTTCTCTAATAAGCAGGACTGACGTGAGTTCTGGGAAACCACCTGAAAAGAGGACTTTGTCATTACATTTATAGCACAGCTAATGGCATCGGTATTAGAGAACAAAAGCATCGATGCCTACTAGTAAAAATATCAATAAAAATAGCACTGTTACTAGAACACTGTGGTCAGCAATAGCACAGCGCCTGGGGCTTTGGTATCACATCACAGAAAACATTTGGACAAGGTGTTTAACATGATAAAGGACTGGAAATTTTTAAGAAAAATTTTAAAGATGAGGAAAGCAAAGAACCTGAAAAAGAGAGAAAAAGAGTCTTGGCAGTCTGGTAGTTTTTTTAAGCAGTTTCGTAGACCTCAATAACCTTTTGTGAGGCCAATAGTTGGAACCACTGCTGGGAGCCTTGACTGCATCAAATGTAAGTAACATTGCCCATTTCACATGAACATCATGTGCAACATGTACAGATGGGTTTGTGTGTGTGTTTATTTCCACTATGCAGCAAAGGAAGAAACAACAAACATTCTATCCAGTTTTGAAGGGACTGATTTTGGAAAGAAAAGTATTAAACAGACCACACAGAAATTTGTAACTGTTCCTCAGACAGCATGAAATGTTAAACTCCTTCCTTCTCACATAGCTCTGTCTCCTCCGTGGCTGGCAGCTCATGAATGTGCCCCTTGCAGCTTCAACATCACCTCATACAGTTGCACTGTTTACCTTCTGGTGGTGCCTGGAAGCCACATATATTGTTATTGTATGTATACTTTACATATTTTTTATTTATTTTTTTAACTGATACCAAACTCAGACTGGCATCTAGCATCACTCCAGGACCCACTGACATGTCAGAACACTGCTGCAAGATTTCAAGGACATATACTAACCCTATAAATGCACGGTTAGAATGCATTAAGTAGAATTTCTTTTGAAGTATCAAGACTCCTTTAATAAAGAAGAAATCAAAGATGTGTGATTTGATATAAGTTTCATTTCTGCTTCAAGTTGTGGTGTTCTTCAATATGCATGGCACCACTCAACTCAATACAAAATTGTGTGAAAACTATGTTAAAGGAAAAAGATTAGATTATGTACTGGTGGTGAAGAAAACATACTATATAGCTTAGAATTAAGTCAATATAGTCATCATAGTACACAGCACACTGTGACAAATGGTACCAGAAAGGGTGCAGCACAAAGTGTTCTCAGGACACAATCCAAAATGTCCCAGGGACAATGGGGACGCTTCTGCTGACTTCGGGAGGCTCTCGGTCTGGATTTAATGGCTCACAGTGCTGACAGATACATAAAAAGGTGACAACAAACATTCAAAAGGTCAAATATTTTGGCTTCCAGATGTTGTTGTGTGGCACAGACACAAAAGGATAGTTCCTTAGTAAGAGGGAATAAACAGGGAAGTTGAAAGGGGCGAAAGGAAAAGCCAAAAATGGAGGAACAGGCAGGCTTTGCTTTTAGTACCTAGACACTTTTCCCACTTCCATGTTTGGAACCCATTTCTGCTGCACAGAAACAGAAATGGTGGCTAACAATACGAAGCAATAATAAATTATTGCACGTACGTTGGCCCAGCGGGAAAATCTCCAGGGAAACAGCAGTGAGAAAAGGAGGCATGTCACCAGCACTGCCCTTATGCAGAGGCCATGTGTGCATTTTTAAAAGTGGATTTTGTTTTGATGGTTTTTGGAAAATTAATATCACAGTGATTGCTACACTGCCTTACAGAGTGCTGCAATCAAAATCCCTGGAGAACAGCTCTGCTTCAGAAGTTTGAAAAAATGGCAAAAGCACTGTGCAAAAGTGTAGCACAAAGGACTGCAGAAAAGAGGAGCCAGCTTTCAGTATCAGACATTTGAGCACTTCTAAGTGTTCTCTTCAATTCAGGAACACCAAGTAAAAAGAACACAAAACAAATAAACAAGCCAATAAGGAATTATTTAAACAGAATATTTCTTCATGTAACAAGAAACAAAAAGAATGGGACAGTTCACTGTTTCCATAGTAATACATAAATACATATATCCATTCAGATATACATAAATAACAGGGGTAATTATTTATATATACACACATATATGTATATATATCAATAGTACGGTAACTATTTTAGTAATTTATCCCAGTGCTGTATATGCCTTAATCTATTGACTTGTTAAAATACTGCAAATGTATTTTCCTCTATCTTTCTATTCAGAAATCTATATTTAAATACACCTCCAGGTGTATTGCAGCCTCCAGGGCTGGTTTATGGTACACCCTACTCCAGTGCTCTAGCAAAGGAGTGATTTAGTAGAGTCACAGGAGGTACACAGGTGTTTGTCCAGCAACACAGGTTCAGTGCACTTGTACAAATGCCCAGCTCCCCTGCCATGTGGCTAGCAACATGGGTAGTGCATCCACACTGATTTTAATAAGCCTGTTGGCTTAAGCTACATGCTTTTTCTGACATATGCACCGTGAACTCAGTCTCAGCATCCCTCAACAGTTGGGCCCACTGGCAAATAAACTCCAAGTTCAAGTGGACATGTGTATGAGCCGCTAAGCAGGGTACACAATGCTGGCACATCACCTGAACATGCCTATCACACTACAAACTTGAGCAATATATATATATTTTTTAAGATCTTTATACCAGAAAAAAAAATGAAATAAACACTGAACCCGGATCTTGAAATTTGAAAGGAAAAGAAAAAAAGGGGAAAAAAAAAGGAACCTTAAACTCCAAATTCCAATTTTTGAAAGCTCTGGTGGAGTGAATCATAATCACTCATACACAGTAACCCTATTTTTTCAATGGCCTGCAGCACTACATAGTCTAACTACTGAGATGATCTGCAGGTAAGCCTAAGAAAGGAGGAAGGGTTTGCTACTGGAAGAGCACAGCTCCTCTGGCTCATGAAGTCTTTTCTGGACTGATTATTAAATATGCAAGTGCTTCTTGCAAAGCTGTATCTGAGTTAACGAAGTACTGCCGCATTATCTGCAGAAACTCAGCCAGCTGGCTTCTGGGAACAGGCTGAAGGGGAGGCTGAGCATCGTTAAAAAGGTCGCCTCTAAGAACTCTTTTGAATAAGAAATTCAAAATCTAAGCTATTCAGAGGCAGAAACTAGAAAAAAAGAAAAGCCCAAACTAACTTTCTTTTAGAACTGAAAGCTAAGCAGGCTATCATTGAGCTTAGCACTTCCAGGCTGCCTTCAGTCCAACCAACAGGCGGTTCGCTTGGTATCAAAAGGATGTGTACACAAAAATCAAGGATAACACCCCACCCTCAGTATCCTATTTCTTGTAAGGCAAACAGTGCAACGGCAAGTACCAAAGGGAGCCTCATTCCGTCTCAGAGCAGCTGCTAGGCCAGGGACCTCTGAGTGAATTGTGTGTTTGTGATGTTTAAAAACACACTCTCCTCCGACTGACAAGGTAAGGGTGCACAGCAGCTCCAAAGCCAGAAGTTATGAGGAAAACATGCATGACATGGGGAAATACTCAGTAGCAGTTGAGCCAGATGAAGCTGCTGGGAGCATGTTTTCTCATCACTTAACATGCGCGCTCTGTGGCTGACGGCCAAGCCAGAGGAGGGCAGAGGTTGAAGGAAGAGAAACGCTCCAGTATCAGATGACAAACAGGACCCCAGATGCGCTAAGATTTTAAAGATGGATTGCACTCAGTGAGTAACGATGCAGGGACTCAGTTTGCACACAAAATGTTCAGAGAGCATCCAGCGCCATTTGGTATAAACAAGGAATACTGAAAATATATTTCATTGGGAATATCAGAGGCAAAATGGATTAATGGTCTTACCATGGTTCATTCAGTCTTACAAAGCAAAACTGACACAAAGTCAGTTGTAAAAACCTGACCAACACAAACAACCAAGTCTCTGATCTGGTCATATAAGACAAAGAGGGAGCTGATCATGCAAATTTAAAACTTATCTCAGCCAGAACTAACAAATTGTTCATAAGATATTAAGCAGAAAAAAAATGAAGTATCTTTTGCCTATTGCTGAGTGGTACTTTTTGCTGTTTCCGCTGTACTCGCAAAATCATGACAATTCCCAAAAGTTCTCAACCCTTTTATTTTCCTGTCCTTTGCCTACCTAAAACATCATTATTGGTAACTACAAGACTGCTCTCATTTAGAAAGAACTCCAAGCCTTCTTTTATAGACTGGGACCAATGTAAGCACACCAGGAAAATGGACAATGCCAGAAGCTCTAGGGAATCAAGCAGGAAATACATATTCATGCGGACTGAGGATGAAAAATCAGTTCTACTGGGGAAAAAAGAAGTCAGCTTATCATAACCATTTAGTGTCAATAATAAGGGAAGAAAGGTAGATAGCAACTTCTCAAGAGAAGAGGAAAGAGGTAAGGAGTTATACACTACCTGCTGCTTATCATGAAACTTCTGGCATTCAATGCTCACTACAGAATTTATAAAAAAGGCATTTATCCAAATGCTCCTGAGCTTCACATACACATGCTAACATTTGACACATTATTCATCTGCTCACCCTTCCTGCTCCAGAAACATTACCTGACAATTTCATTGCAGCACTTGCTTCATGTCACTTTTGAGTAAGATGAAGATGCTGGCTGGAGGCTGCAGCCTCTCCACTCACCTCTCCACACAGCTCTTCTCCATCCCCTCCCCAGGAACAGGAACCAGCAGCCATCTGCTGCTGCTGCCGGGGAATTTCAATCTAAATTAGCTGTATGATTATAAGGAAGGATCATAAGTGAAGGACAGCAAAGAGACATCAGAGAATGAGGAAATTAAGTAAGTGACTTATTATACCTGCATCACGGTAAAAAAAAAAAAAAAAAAAAAAGCCACCAAATGCATTAACAACAAAAACATGTCCTGTGATGGAAGACAGTGATCTGATCATGACTGATCCTCAGCTCAGTAAGTTTTAAAGAATCGCAGCAGTCAAACTGAGTGGCATGTAACTGGGTGCTGCAGGTAGCTTGAGAGCACAAAGCTCTTAGCATAGGAAAAAAAATAATACCAAACTAAACCAATGAAGTATCCACTGAAAAAGGAAAGATGAATTACAGAGAGATAAAAATGTGACCAGCTGTACTTAAGAGGAAGGCTAAGAGAATGGCATAGCATTCGAACACCTCCACGAACACTGCCAATCCATGAGATCTGGTACACCCAAGGTAAATACAGAGCTGCTGTGGGGACTCAAGAAATTGAGCCTACATAGCCTTGTGGGAAAGCAAGGATATTGCTTTGGCAGCACTACCTTGAGTGGATTTGAACATGATGCAAACCCAAAGGATATCAGAAAAAAAAAAAAGAACATCAAAATGTCAGCAACCAAGATGAAAGCCTCGTTAACGCACAGGAAAAAGATCAGCCACTTGGAAGAGATCATAAAAATAATATATTTCTAGAAAGCTTCTAATAATTTCACATCTTAATTTCTTAGGAGGGAACAAGCAAACTCACACAGGTAAGGTGGAGGGATCCACAAGGCGTGGGAAAAATTCTTTAGCGGTCTCCTGACCCAAGTAGCTGTTTGTTTAACAATCTGCATTGTTCAGTAAACAATAACCAAACAGACCACTCTGCTGAGCCTGAATTGCAAAATCTATCCAAGCTGAGAAGGAATTATTGGAATCAGACACAGATATTGTGTTTCACATCTAGGAAAATTCACTGTACGCAGTGTTAGAGGTACTGCTTTTTGTTATAAGAAGTAAATGTGAAGATAATGATAAATGGGAGTATTTCTGATCATCCTCAGGAAAACCTCTGGTAACTTCAACACTTTATTCATTAAGAAAGGGAAAATTCAGAAACTTGCTCTGAAATTAAGCATTAAAAAGTGTCTGTTATAATTTGGGAGTTTTAGCTAGATGGAGAATGTTATACTTTCCAAACTACCAACAATTAAAAACTAATTTTCAGTCACCAAAAGATCTCTGGACCTACCACATGCATCCAGTACCCGAGGACTTCATGATCTGACCCTCCAAGCCATTATCCACGTGCATAACCTCACACAGGGCGAAGCGTTTCACTGAGCTGAAAGATTACTCACGGCTAGTAAGCATCTGAGTCACTCCCTGCTGGATGAGGAACTTCAATTGTGCTCAACTCCACACACGACAAATGTGGAACATCAAACAGTCCCTGCCATACAGGGATTTTGAAGAGCAAATGACACTCATTTGGGACAGCAAATGACACTTTTGTGGTGTACAGCCAGGGAGCCCTAGCTTCCTCCTGATACATCACCCGGCCACTGCCCCCTGCTCAGAGGGGGCACCGTGCCCAGCTCACGGCTGGCTGCACGCTGGCCAGGAGCAGCCTGAATGATCCCAATCCTCCAAGTTAACTTCCAGATGGAAACCTCGCTGACACACCGTGTCCACGCTGGGAGCTCGGCGTCCCAAAACACGCCGAGTTACGGCATCTGACCCACGCCTGATACCTTTACCAGCAGCAGCCCCATCTCACAGGCGGAGGCTCTCCGGTTTATGGTCTTTTCAGGATTCCTCAGCCAGCCGCTGCAGGTTTTAAGGCAAATCTTCCTCTTTAGGCAACCACCCTGCGGCAGCAGACCCACTGGCAGTGGACAACAGAGCCCTCAGACCCCGGGTGGGCTACACCTGGTGCCTCTGCGGGCACTTCGCGTACTCGAGGCACAGCCACCGGGTTTCTGCAGGGAATGGGGGGGCGGCGGCTCCCCCCTACCAGCAGCGGGAGCCCCGGTACCTGAGCAGAAGCTGTTGCTGCTGACGGTCCTGGCGGAGCCTCCGGAGGAGCTGGGCGGGTTGAACTCCCGGCTCTCCTCCTCCGAGAAGGGCGACTCGGAGGCGGGGGACACCTTCTGGTGCTGGTGCTGCTGCTGGTACTGCGGCCGGAGGACGAGGCGGGGGATGCGACTGCGGGACGCCTCCTTCTCGGGCTGCGCCTTCTGCTCCTTTCTCGGCAAGGAAGAGCCCCCCCCGGCCGTCAGGGCCCTCCGCCGCCCGCGGAGGCGGGCAGCCAGCGGCCTCCGCCCCCGGGGGTGGGGGGAGCCCGGCGGGAGCAGCCCGGCGGGGGCAGCCCGGCTCCCCCCCGGCAAGGACCGCGGCGCCCCCTGCCCCTCAGCCCCGTTACCCCCCCCCTCCACCCGCCCTCCACCTTCTCCTTCAGCCCCTTCCCCTCCCCGTGCCCCAGCCCCGTCCCGCCCGGCTCTCACCTTGCCGCTCTCCCGCAGGGGCCCCATGGCGCCTTCAGTCACCGCGCAGCCGGGGACGGGCACCTGGCATGGGCGAGAGGGACGCGCTCAGCCGCCGCCGCCGCCGCCTCCGCTCCTCCCGCGGCCGCTGCTGCGCTGCGGGTGGCGGAGCCCGGCCCGGCCCCGCCGCTCCCCGCCCCGACACGTGGTGCCGCCGCCGCCACCGCCGCACAGGGGGGCTGAGGACGGCGGGTCCGGGCTCGGGGAAGACCCCCGAGGCCGCCGCCGAGCCCCCCGAGCACCCGCGGCAGGTGTGGGGCTGGGGCCGGGGACTGCCCCTCGGGGCGGCTGCGCTGGGTGGCCGCGGGCCGTGGGGAGGCGCTGAGGCGGCGGGGCAGGTGGCTGCTGTGTGAGGGTGTTGCCTCCGTGCCTGGCAGCAGGGCAGCGGTTGAGCTTGCTGCCCCTCGGTGTGCAGGTGTGAACTCCATGCATCTGCTCCCCAAAAAGTGCTGGGAATGGATGCAAGGGGTGTGTGTCATCTGCATAGCCCGAAAGGAATCACACAATCATTACGGTTGGAAAAGACCTCCAAGATCATCTGGTCCAACCATCACCCTACCACCAGTCACCCACTAAACCATGTCCCTGAGCACCAGGTCCAACCTCTATTTGAGCACCCCCAGGGACGGTGACTCCACCACCTCCCTGGGCAACCCATCCCAGTGCCTGACTGCTCTTTCTGAGAAGAAATGTCTCCTCATTTCCTACCTGAACCTCCCCTAGCACAACTTGAGGCCATTCCCTCTAGTCCTATCGCTAGTTATCTGCGAGAAGAGGCCGACCCCCAGCTCCCCACACCTTCCTTTCAGGTAGTTGTAGAGAGCAATAAGGTCTCCCCTGAGCCTCCCCTTCACCAGACTAAACAACCCCAGTACCCTCAGCCACTCCTCATAGGAGTTGTGTTCCAGGCCCTTCACCAGCTTCGTGGCCCTTCTCTGGGCACGCTTCAGGACCTCAATGTCCTTCTTGTAGGGAGGGGCCCAAAACTGAACACAGTACTCGAGGTGCGGCCTCACCAGAGCCGAGTACAGGGGGACGATCAGCTCCCTGGTCCTGCTGCCTACACTAGCCCTGAAACAATCCAGGATGCTGTTGGCCTTCTTGGCCACCTGGGCACACTGCTGGCTCATGTTCAAACACAGTCAGCTCATGTTTAGGACCTCATGGCCACAAAAAAGGAGGGTGAAGTTTTCAATGTGGAGTTCGCCCGAGGTTCCATATACACATCTCCCTAAAGCATTTAGCGAACCTGCCAAAAATACTTTCATCAGGAGTGTTTTGGGGCAAAGACTTCCTTTGCATGTGTGCTTTGTATGAAGGGCCCCAATTCCTGTAGGGAACTTCTGGTTGCTATTAGAGCGTACATATTAAATGCTGTCTCAAAAATAATGAAGAGCAAATGTGTCCTTTTTGTGCAGTGCAGAGCATGTGCCATCAATAATAGGAAAGGTGATGCATATTCATCTAGCCCTCAAAAGGAAAGAGGACACTGGTGAGCACTGTCACACTGATTGTTACACACACAACGAGTTATAATTACTAATTTATTAACCCGGTGCTAGGATTAGATCCATTACTTATGTAGAGCTCCAAGCTATGCTCTGCCAAAAAAATGATACCACCTTCCCTTGGCACTGTCAAGACATCTGTAATTCAAAGGAGTGAGATAGTTATATTTGCAAAAATGCTTAAAATTCCCGTGTTAAAAAGGCTGTGTGCTTACAAAATACCTTCTAAACACTGGAATACACCTCCCTGAGGCTCAAAAGAGAGGATGTATTCTGGACCTTCCCCTAATACTCCAAGACCGTTTCCATGGAAAATTGGAAATCACGTATTTTAATCCCCCAAATTTGCCGTTTCATGCAGTAGAAAACAGGGCACCTGAGCATGCAGCCTTCTGCGAGCCACACGTGACACGTGTGCGGTGGAAATTTCCCCTGTCCGTTTAGAAAGCTGTTGTATCGGTGGGAAGAGCAGAAGATGCTGTGCAGCAGCACTGCCATTGCCATAGTAACTCTGCTAGAGAGTTGATGATGATTCGATTGTCGGATCCTGCTCTACTTTCTTCCATTTGGAGCTCAAATTTTTGCCTTGCTGAGAAAGACACAAAAAGTGAAGTCTTCGAGCTGTCTCAGGAGTCATAATGGGATGTGATTCCCTTTGATCTCCTGTCCTTTTTGCACAGAGATTTCTACCTTTATCATAAACCATAAAACAATCATTAACTTTCAAGCAAACTTTTTTTTTTCTTTCCCATAATGGTCCATGTATATCTAATGAATATGGAGGAGTTACGACACTTTTCAGCTTATTAAAATATCATTGCTGTGCACTAGGAAACCAGCAGTACTGGGAGGAACACACACCTGACATATAGTACCGCTCTTAGTCTTCTCTTGATGTCTTTTACAAACTTCCGGTACTACAGCATTACCTATTAGACCAATTTCTGTAATTTATATGTAACTCTGAACCAAACTGTATTTTCTGTGGAAAGGAAAAACATTACAAAAAACATGAGGGCATCACAAACCCCACTGAACGGTATCTTCACAGGCTTTTTCTTGCTCTACCTCCTCCTGACAAGTACCAGCCCTACAGGAAGCTGCAGCAGGCTGCAAATTCAGCAGAAGTGCCTGGGCAGGAGGAGTTGCCAGGGAAAACTGGGCACTGGGCCAGGCCTTTTGGTTAGACCTTATGCTTTCCTGCCAGGGAGCAAGGTACGTGAAGCAGCTTTTGTTCCAGGCTTTGCTACTAGTATCTCCACTCAGATGAGGTGCTCTGCAGGAAGAAGACCAAGGGTGGTTTGCTGTCCCTCTTCAGCTGCTTTGCTCTCTGAGCCATCGCAGTGGAAGGGGGAATGTGCTCCTAATTCAGCATGATTTTATTAGCCAGCAATTCCGTGTGTCCCTTAGCACACAGACAAGGAACTGGGTGTGTTGCTACTTCCACATCTCGACTATGAAGAAAAAAGCTTCACCTGATGTTTTTACAATGCTTTGTGTGAATTTTTTTTTTTTTTTTTTTGTGAGATTATTCTATCTGATGGTACGTTGACTCTAGACATCCTCAAATTATGTTTTCCAGTTTGACTTCTTGTAATGTATTTTTTTCGCTCTTGAGGTTTCAGAATAGCAGCAGCAGAGAAGTAAGTCCAGTGAAGGGCTCCTTTTCTCAGAATCAGGCACTTCAGAAGAGCAAGACAAAAATACTGTAGCCGGGAGAGGATCGTGTAGAGCTCAGCAGTGCATACAAGGTCCCTTTACACCCTTCAGCACAGGAGGTTTATTCATGCTGCCAGCAGAGATCAGGTCTCAACTGAGTCCATCCCTGTGGCACAGCTGTGTACACTGCTGCTCTGATGCCATGCATTTTCCTTCTTTTCTATACAGGAGTTCAGCTTCAGCAAGGAGGTTTCCACTCCTAATTTATTTTACCTTTGGCCAGTTCCTTGTGCAGTGGAAGAAAGCAGGTCTCCTAAGAAAACAGAGGCTATAGTCTCCCCAAGTGGCAAAAGGAGTGGAACCTGTACTTTCTGTTTTATTTATTTATTTATTTATTTTGGTGTAATAATTAGCAAGCTAAACAACGGTTCCTGCCTTACGTGTTTGCTCACTAAGCACTCATCCCCATGCATCACTGCTGTGTTTTATGCTCTGATTATTTGGCTGCATTGCGTCTACTTGCAAAATTTGACCTTGTGAGGAAGTGGCATGCTTCTGCCCTCAGTTTATCACTTCGAGGAAGCTGGTCCATACCGTGCTGTGTTGTTGCTCTGACCAGGGCAGTTTCAAGTTTTTATACAACTGACAGCACTTGTGGACATTCATGATGAAAAAACAAACACTTTGAGATATTAGGTTCTCTGGGGTTAGGTGGCTTTCTTGCAAAATTATTTTGCATCACTGATTTGGAAAGTTTTCATGTCTAAATTTGTTTAAGTTCAGTTTCATGTGGTTGAATTTCTCCTTCAGGTTTAGGGCTTTCAGAGGTTAACAAAATGCAGACATTTCTTATACTGCTTTAGGTCCACAAGCCAGATTTTTTTCTTGAATTACATCCCCCTATGAGGTCAAAGGAGATAGGGCAGAGGGCAGAGCTGGGCTCTACAATCCCAATACTGAACAATTTCATTAACGCAGGCAGATAGGTGATAGTGCTTCTGTCTGTGACCTACAGAGCATCTTAATTTTGCCAGCTGAGGCCTGTGATGTTTTGACCTTTATTTTTTTCCCACCCAAAAGAAGAGGATGATGCTGAAATTAGGTTTCCTGATTGTGAAAGACTGTGAAAGCACAGAAAGCTGGGGAAAATGAAGGAAACACAGCAGATTGTAAATAGTAAAAATAATTAATTGACTTGGTGATCTTGTTTAAACATTTACTTTCTAACCAAGTGTTTAATATGTGGGTGAGAAAGCACAATTAAAAACATTGCTAACTGTACAAGATTGTTCATTTCCTATCATGTGTTTCAGTATATTAGTAAGGGATAGGACAGAAAGAAATGATGAAGAAATTAGAACTGAAGTGTTAGAAGATCTCAAATGAATCTATATTTAAAACATCAGAATCACAGTGCTTTTGCATGGATTCTAGGTGGTAAATCAGTATAAAGTACAATCAGGTAAGTGTAAAAAGAGGAAAACAAAAGATTAAGCAAATAAATATTCATTGAGTATGTTTGTTTTTAATATTTACAAATGCTATTTTTACACTTTTAAATTTTGTTCTGTGGTGGTAAACAGATGCTTTTTCTGCTTTAGAAACAAATATGAAATCTCTATTCTGACTGATCTTAGTTCTAACCAGTTCAAATTCCCCAAGCTGAATAACACACTCTAATTTGCTTATCAAATGTGTTGGTCCTGATTTTCCATTCACATGGATCTTGCTCAAACGTTTCCCAAATGCTAAGAAGAACATCAGCTGGAGCTAACCATTTCCATATCAGTAGTCTACACCTAGAGGTCTTCTGGGAATTACCTGAAAAAAATTTTCATCTTCTTTAAGAAATACTGGAAATAAGACACAGATGAGAAGGCTATGAATAGCATTATGCTATACAGAAAAGACAAATAGGGAACCAGAGTTCCATGTCAGTGTTGGGCAAAATAAGAGAATAATTAATTTGGGACTCTGGCAACACAGATCAGAGGTTAAAAATATGACTAATAAGTATCAGGATGTCTTTGCGGGAAGTATATCTTGTCAGAAAACATTGTTATATAGAGTGAATGGTAATGATAAAAAAAAAAAAAAGACACAAATTCAAAGAAAAACATCTGTGACAAAGAAAAAAGCTCCTCCAACAGGGTAGGAAACTGTTTTGGAAAACAATTACCAGAGAAATGTTTTGGAGTCATAATACTTAAATGCATCAATGTGAATTCCTCAACCACATCTGTGGGTAAAAGAACAAATGCCCAAGGAGGGGAATATATAACTGAGATGGGGGAGCTACCTTGCCTGTGTACACAGTGTCAGTGAGACGTCTGCTGGAACAGCGTGTTCAGTTCCAGTGGGGAAGAGTTCAAGGGAGATGTTATTTTCTGCAAGACATCTATTTAATCTGACTTTTGATAAGAACTGGATGATCTGTTTGCACCGAGTAGATCAGCGTCAGTACTACTCAGTGTAACGCAAGCCAGAAAGCAACCTAAAGCTCTGCACACCCTCAGATGTTTGTGTAGCAGCCCATGTGCCTAGGAATTACTTGGAGTTGACTGGTCTGACTTCAGGCATCTGGAGTTACTGTGTTAAATTGAGATAGACAGGGGCAAAGTCATGGCAAGCAGGCACACCCGTGTCTGAGCTTGGAGACGGAGGTGTGAGGAAGGACCTGTGCCCAGTGGCTGCCTGAGCTTAAGCTTCCTTCCCCAGGGGCTCCCAGAGCTCTGCCAAAACTTGGGACTCAGTTCTGCATCCAAACAGTTCAGGAAGTATGGGCTGAAATGCAGTTTGGATCTGCTCTTGAAATACAGTATAAACTTCATAAAAAATCTTCCTAGAAACCACCGTTTCAGGAATTTATCTAGTTTATAGAATGGTTGTGTACAGCAGGACATGTATTTTGATAACCTCTGTGAAGATACGGTTTGATCCGGTGTCAAAGTTTAGGAGCAGCCTTGTTGTGATGCCTGAAATTCAACCAGCCGAGCTGAATATCTGTAGCTTACTACACCATATGGCTTTTTCATGTAATTTACCCTCTATACTGATTTGCAGTGAGGCTTGTGATGAGGCTGTGGTGAGGTCCTGAAAATGCTGATGGTATGAGGCTATTTTGTTTAGATGAGCCCTGGTTTAATCAATAACCCTGACTGGTTTAGGGTTTGGTGTGATAGTGCTGAAGTACAAACTCTCACAGAAGATGGATTGTTCTGAGATGGCCACATACACAGTGACTCCTACCTACTTTCAAAAGCTTTATTTGCTTTGGGGCAAGTGTTCTTCACTGCACTGTGTTGGCTCAGTGGATATCAGCCAACCAGCTTTTAAACTGGAGGATACAAGTACATTGGATCGGACACAGACATTTTTAATATGAAGTTAGAATCAGTGAGAAAGTAAGTAGAAGTGGTATTCAGTGGTTAGTTATTTCTGCATGCTGCATCTCCTGGGGTTATCAAGAAATTAATGAAGCATCTTGCTCCATTGTCTATGTAAACATACCTTATGTATGTTTACATAGAATATTGCATTTCCAGTGTACAGTGGATAGAAAAAGCATTTGGTTGGGAATTTGGACTGAAGCGTGACTTGGAGAGGAACAGTTGATACTTTTAGTTCTACCTGGAGACAAATGTCTCTTGATGAATACAACATTTGTGAAAGAATGTTTTTGACCCCAAAATGGGTGTCCGAGAAGTGTCTGCTCATTCACCTTGCACATCTATTTGTGTGTCTCCATTTTGATGAGTAGAAGATTCATTTCAGAGCTACTTTTATTCTGTCCTTATCCTGTGGGTAGAGAGGAGTCTGATTTCAAGTGCTCTTCGCTGTGGGAAAGACAAAGCATGCAGTGATACCTGCATATCAAAGTTTCCCAGGAACTGAAGCACACTCTTGCAGAGAAAGGTCTTTAGGTGAGCATGAAATTGGTTGATGACATTCAATACAGTTAAGAGGATAAGCTCTCAGTGACCTGGAATCTAATATGGTTCGTATGAGCTCTCTGCTTTGAATCAAACTTAATGCCTTGCCAATTGCCACATGCTTCTGGCAAAATGTAATGTTTGAGCTAGGACAAATTTCATCAATTTATCAGAATGCTTGCACAGGATCAAAAGGCAAAATGAGAGGCCATCATGGCAGAGAAAGAGATGAGGTCTAGGAGTTCCCCACAGGCTCCTCTGAGTGTTGCACGTGCTGTAGCCAAGGTATCAGCATATATAGGAGGTAACGATCAGCACAAAGTCCCTGCGGGGCAGCCTGGCAGGAAATGGAGAAAAGCCTATCTAGGGTGCAGATGTGATCCAAGACATTGCTGGACAAAATAATATGATTTCCCATGCTCACTGTATGGAGTACAAATCCATCTGAACTGCCACTGACATAAGGAAAAACAACATAAACGGTATACAGCTATCAATGTCTGTTTCTGTTAAACTTAAGGAAAGAGCTGAAATCGTGTTAGCAGAGCATATAATTTGAGCTCAGGATAACTGAATTGGATTTTTACCACATTTCACATGTAACGGTAATGAAAGATTGTTAAAACTGAGGCCTTTTATCTTGATAATGTCCTTTTAAATGACAAAAACATGCACAATACTTCCCCTCTCCAAATTTTAAGAAGTAAGAATCTTACAAATTCTTTTATCCTAACTATCATGTTAAGTACTGGATTAGTCCTTCTGGGGTTACTTTAATAATAAAATTAAGGATATAAATGAATTTGTTAAGTACTGAGGTCCTGTGTTGAACAACTAGAAATTTATGTATGCATATTTATGTTCATGAAAACATCAATAGCACCAAAGAGGAACCAGAAACACGATGAGCTCTTTATTCAGCTGATGATATATCTTAGTCTTATCCTTCTAAGCCTGACCTTTCTTCCAACAAGTTTACAGTACCATAGTTATTCTGCGCTTCTTCCTCTGTTTTTATTGGTGTTCTTGGCTAGATACTTGCCCAACACTGACCTGCTCAGAGGCACTCTCAGAGTGGGATTAGAGTCTGAGTTATGCCTGCAAGCACGGACAAGGCCTTTTGGCCTAATTTTTCCAGTAGCTACTGCCATGTGGTCTTGAGCAGGGCCTTGAAATACTACTTCAGTATTAACAACAGATGATAGTATTAATGGGAGTAAATGATAAAGCTCAATGCCTTCAACGTAATAAAGATAGCTGTGAGGCCATCTGTGAGACTGTAAATTCTTCAAGCTATTAAGCAGATTGTTGTAGTCATTGGCAGATTTTAAATCACTGGAGAAAAGATTTTGGAGAAGAGTGTTTGTGGTTTGTTTGGGTGGATGGTTCTTGCCAGATGCATTTCTGGTTGATAACATCCCCAATATGAATGAGTTTGGTTGTTACGATCCTCACACTTCCTGTCAATAGAATAATTGTGCTATCTGGGACACTTCTAAAGCAAATGCTATGTTTTGATTTAGTTATCCACTTTCTATGGTACTATAGAACTAATGGTACTATATTTTGCATAACTGTCAGTAAACAGCAGTGAAACTGCTTTGATACAAAGGCTTAGAAAGTTTCTGAGAACCCTGAATAAATATGCAAAGGGAAGAAGTACAGCTCTCCACTTCCAGGAAAAGGTGTGTGTTTGTAGGGCTGCCAGACTCTTACTGTGGTTTGGAAATACCAAAAAGAGAAAATGAGATTTTTAATCTTCATTTAGCATTTAATTTGATCATTTTATGTTATTAGTTTGTGATCATACTTGCATTTTCTCTAAAAGCAGAGAAGATAAGCAAGAAAATATTTCCTACTGATCGTGAATGATCAACCATGTCACATACATTGTTGATTTATGGTCTGGTTATTTAGTTGAAGAAATTGATCCAGTTTGAGCCATGAATTTATATTGTGCGTGATATTGAAAGATTGCACCAGGCTTGCTCACCTCTTTGCTCACACTCAGCTGCTTCACAGATGTTGCCCTGCTCTGGACGAGGCCCCAGGCTACAGCCCAGTGCAATGGCAAAACTCCTGCTGAGATCTGCCTTGGCTCATGCGGTGTTGTTCCGAACTCGCTGGAGGCACACAGCCAGCAAGCTCCAGTGGACTGGGGATTGCCTCAGAGTCCCCTTGGATTACAGGCCCTAAATACCCTGTATTAAAACAAGCAGTGGGAAGCAGATCCTGGTCCCGTTTTGCTTTCACTTGCAAAAAAAAATAAGCTGCCTTGTAAGGTTTGTTACACAAAGTGGCAGGGAAGGGATCTGTATAGGGGATGGGGACAAACAGGAAGCCTGTCTGAGCTGATTTAATGTCCTGTTCCCTGTGGGAACTCCCATGGGGACAGGATAGGCTCCCTCCTGGGGTGCAGTGCCCCTGGGCACAGCTGGCAGAGCTGGCTTCCAGCATCTCCAGCTGCAGTGCAGAGCAGGTGCAAGGCCCGCCTCACTTCAGGAAAGACTAATGGGTAAGGCCAAGTAAGTCCGAAATATGATTCAGTCCTGTGGTCCCCATATATCCATAATGACCAGAACGGCTGAAAGGTTAGGCCTTGCCCTTCAGTGCCTGCCAGGCTAATCTTTGAAAATCATCTAGAGGGGAATTCTCGATCCTAGGAGTAACTCATAAATCCAATCTTTGTGCACCCATTGGTGATATGAATATCAGAAGCTTTAAAATCCTCATTAGTAATAGCATCTGTTATTAAAGCTACCTATTTTCTACATTTGTTTTCTTGATATTCTTGTAGTTTGCTATGTTCATCTAGACCTCAATCACTGAGCCTTCTAACTGGTTTGGGGGAGAATCAGTGCAGAGTCAACCTCTTAGTTTCAAAACTGTCAATTTTTCCTTTGTAAAAGTGTATTAAATGCACTAAAGTGTAGTAACTGATAGATTCTTTTTTTCTTATTCCTTATGCCTGTCAATCTTTGTCATTTTCTTGGCTATATTTAATATTGCTATTTTATAAATCAGCATGAGAGACTATAATTGTTGCTTACTGTCGCCTTGAATTAAGAGCTTATAGCAGTAAAAAGCACCCACTCAACCCGCTGGATGCATTAGTCTTGTCTCCTCAAGATATGTACATTTAACCCATGTCAACACATGAGCCCATAAATCCGTGAGGCTGATGCAAGAAGGACCGCCATCAAGTTCATCAGCAGTTATGCACTGGCAACTCTGCAGGATCTGTCCTCAGTCCAGAATTAAAATTACATCACTACTGGAAGATGACTTTAAAAAATCTGCATAAACAATACCCAAATAATACCCAGTGTTATTTTTTATGGTATCAGTAGAGTTAAAAGAAACATACTTCTAAACTAAACTCTAGAGAGAACTTGTGACAAAATGAAATACAGCCTGCTGAAACCTACTGTAAGCAAATACCACAAACTATGCCAACCCATTATATTAGTTTCTCTGTAAAAGTAAGCCCAAATAAGAAGAAAGGACTTGCATATTCCTATCACCATTGTCTTTAAATGGTACATCCATGAAGAAAGTTGGTGATCATGTGTCTAAAAAAAAAACCACACCAAACATTAAACCATACTCTGCAAATATCTAATACACACAGTAGATCTAAATATCTAAATATCTAATCAATACAGTTTCAGGGGCTTGTTTTTTTTTATGAGGAAAAAATAGAAGTGAATATCAAATATGCTTCCTAATCCTACTTAGTAATATTTAGAGACCCTGCTTTTATTTCAGAATTTCATTTTCATTATGTTTTAAATTTTCTTTGGCTCCTCTGATCCAGTGTAAGATACAGGCACATTTTCTACTTTTCATTTAGAAAAGCTATGGTGTAATGCATCTTCTATTTGCAGCAAAGCATCAAAAAATGGGATTAATGCTTACTTCATGCCAAGTACATTATAACATTTATAAATGTAAATGGATTTCTATGGACACCTCTGAAGTGGTGAGGTAATATGTACTTGAAACATCAGCTGTGGTGTACATGTGTCAAAAACAGGAGCTCCTGATATTCTCTTTCCAAAAGGCACTAAGCTTTGTAGGCTTGTCTAAGAAAAATGAGGCTGACAACTGATCTAGGATCACAGCCTCCTGGCTCAGGGCCCTTGGTGCAATTTCTCATCAGATATTCCAGTGCTTTTTCAAACATTCATTTTCCGTAACCTGACCTCAACCTCCTGCGAGAAACTCCCTTCTCCACTGCAGCAGATGAAACTGGCCACGACTGGAGGATACAGAGTCTGATAACATGGGGGATTTTATCTTTACTGTTTGTCAGAGCACTCTACCAACAGTTTTGCTTTCAGAGCTGAGTTAGACTTTTTCTTTAAAGAACCCTTTGTTTTTGCCAACTGGCAATCTTCACAAATATTCAATTTGTTTTGCCAACTGGCAATCTTCACAAATATTCAATGTTAGCAATGCTTCAACAGCAGTACAAATATCTCAAGGGTTTTATATCTATATTCTTCCAAAGTGTGTGTATTGGTTTATATGTAGCCCCCACTATTGTGTACTGGAATGTATCTTTCCATTGTACCTCACTAAACTTGTTCTTCACAGTCTATCATCAGTTAACATTACACACAAGGCACTTAGCCAATCCAGTCTAATTCCACCAAAAGTTAACTGGATTTGGGTAACTTTTTGCATCACCTAGCAAATCATTCAGTTCATTTTCAGGGCTCCCTTCTTTATCTTTTCCCAGTTTATGCAGAATTTCTTACTGTTGTGGCATATAGTAAATCAGGAACATGTATATGAAGAACACAAGGTGAAGTTCCAGCTATTAAAGTGAGTTGTGTTATCATTATTAGTAATAACTGCTATGCAGAATTCAAGCTTGTAGTCATGCCTTAATCAACAATATTTTGTTACTTTATCACTGATCTTATTTTCAAGCTGTAAGAGAAAACTGATTTTAGTTATATATATTTATATATATTGGTTCATTTGCTTTCTAAAGGTAGCCTTAACCACAGTTTCATGACCTCAGTTAACCTTGTAAACCACACTAGTTTTTATGGGTACTTTGGCATAAACCATAAAATGATCTAATCATTTTAATGACTTCACGGTACAACTATACATTTTTAACAGTATTTTTATCTTCCAGCTCCCTGTGACTTTGGAGGCAGTGTACTGAAACTGTTAATGACATACAGTTCTTGAAAAGTGTGGAGATTTTTTTTTTTTTTTCCAGGTTAAAGCTGTTGCAATCTTCCATAATTTTTTTTCAAGCTTATCAGAATACTAAATAGTAAACTGGGAGGTGTTGTTAGCTCTCTCTATGGAAGAGAGACCTTGCAGAAAGATCTAGATACATTAGAGCACTGGTCAATCGGCAATGGCATGAAGTTCAACAAAGAATAATGCCAGGTCTTTCACTTGGGATGCAGTAATGCTGGACACAGGTACAGACTGGGTGATGAGTGGCTGGAGAGCAGCACTGCAGAAAGGGATATGGGGGTGCTGGCTGATAACCAGCTCAACATGAGGCAGCAGTGTGCCCTGCAGCCAAGAGGGCAAACTGCATTTTTGGGTGCCTTAAACACAGCACAGCCAGCTGGTCAGAAGGTGTGACCTCCCCTGTCCCAGCTCCATGCCGTTCCCTCGGGTCCTGTCGCTGTCCCCAGAGAGCAGAGCTCAGCGCCTGCCCCTCCGCTCCCCTCGTGAGGGAGCTGCAGGCCACCATGAGACCTCAGCCTGCTCTGCTCTGGGCTCAACAAAACAAGGGACCTCAGACCCACCTCATATATTGCCCTCTAGACCCTTTGCCATCTTCGTAGCCTGCCTTTGAATGCTCTCCAATGGTTTAATGTCCTTTTCGTACTGTGGTGCCCAGATCTGCACACAGCACTCAAGGTGAGGCCTCATCAGTGCAGAGCAGAGCAGGACAATCCCTTTCCTCAATCAGCAAGCAATGCCGTACTTGATGCACCCCAGGGTATGGTTGGCCCTCCTGGCTGCCCAGGCATGCTGTTGACTCATACTCAACTTGCTGTCGACCAAACCCCCAGATCCCTTTCCATGGGGCTGCTCTCCAGCCTCTCATTCCCCAGCCTGTATAGACAGGGCTGCCCCTTCCCAGGTACAGAATGTGGGACCTCCTCCTATTAAACTTCAAGTGGTTGGTGATTGCTTAGCTATCTAATTTGTCAAGATCTCTCTGCAAGAGCTTTCTGCCCTCAACAGAGTCAACAGCTCCTCTCAATGTAGTATCGTTTGCAAATTCACTTAAAACACCTTCTAGTCACAGAACCACAGAATCACAGAATGACCAAGGTTGTAAAGGCTGAAGATCATCTAGTCCACCCCCCTTGCTGAGCAGGATCACTTAGAGCACTTTGAGCAGGCTGTAGTTCTACATCCAACTCATTTGTAGAAACATTAAAGAAAACTGACCCTAGAACGGATGCTGGGGAAATAGTGACTGGCCACCAGCCTTATGTAACCCCATTTACTATAACCCTCTGAGCACAATGCATCAGCCAATTGTCCACCCATTGTATTATGTTTTTATCTAGTTGTATGATGGACACTTTGTCCAGAAGAAAGGACCCTTCCAACTGAACTATTCTATTCTATTCTATTCTATTCTATTCTATTCTATTCTATTCTATTCTATTCTATTCTATTCTATTCTATTCTATTCTATTCTATTCTATTCTATTCTATTCTTTATTCAACAAGTTATAAGAAGTCATTGAGAAGTGTATTTCATACTGCAACATTTTTTAGATTTTGGAATGTTAAAATATCAGCCAACAGTAAGAACCAAAGCTACAGGAACTGTTGCATGAAAAAGGACATTTCTAGTTGTTTAGCTTGACTAATAATATTAGTTAACTTCTCATTTCTTATGCTAGTTATATGTGTGATGCTCCAAATTCATGCCATGACAGGCTTTTCATTTTGTTTTAGGAGGTATTTGCATTTTTTCTAACGTGAACAGTATCCTGCAGTTGGTAGAATTCTGTCTTCTCTGTACTTCAAAGTCTAAGAAGCATTAATTCAAATATCTGACATTCATTTTAACCTAAGATAAGAACATTTAGGAATTTGAGAAGCTAGTGGTACCTTGTAGGGTGGAAACATCCACTTGTAAGGTCCAGTTTCAGTGACAGGCAATGAATAGCATCAGCAGAGGTGTTGGTATTTCTTATTTCTACAATTAGGATCTCATGTTCTGTAGACATAGAAAAAGTTATTACATCTCTCACTCTGTTCTTACTCCAGTACTTCACAGATGCTGTTCACACTCCCTGAATTTTTCACGGTTCTCAGGTAATGTGATGCCTTTTCTATCTTTTCTTTATGATCACTTATTTCCGCTTTCATTAAAGCCCTCATAAGCTTTCCCCAGTTCCTTGTCAGAAGATGCTCTGTTCCTAATAGGGCTAGAAAAAATATGGACAATATGAAGTCATACTTGGATTTTTTCCCGTTCACAAAATGCTTTTAGAGTAAAGAGTCTGACCTCATTTGATATCTAAAATTATAGTGTTATTAAAGAAACCTGAATTCATTTTGTTCTATGTAACACAGAAAATAAATGAAGGAAGTTTGCACGGGAGTTGATTAAATGTTTCTAATAATGGGACTTTTTATCATCCTCTTGAATGCTCTGGTTCTTGGTGAAAATCACTGTTTTTGTAATAATTACAAATACATGAAATTGTGGTACAGATGGCATCTTATCCTGTTGCTTACAGTAGGACGTTGGAGGAGAGCGAATAACCCCTGACCCTGTGGGTAGCAGTGTGCACATGATTTCCATGGGGCTGTGCAAAGGTGCAGGCAGAAGGTCATCTGCAGGTGCAGCAACTTTCTGTTGCTGTAGCTAACAAGTCAGGTTCCCTCCTAACATTGTGTGTGTGTTTTGATTCTCTCCTTTGTTGAATGTATCAAATAATAATGCTGGATCATGAATACAGATCAGGTTTGGCTTCTACACATAAAGTGTTCTCTGCAAATGGTAATTATTCTAGCAGTAAGAGTAAATAATTCAAGCTATGGGGAGAGGATGAGGAATTCCCTGTTTTGGAGTGAAGGTACCCTGATTGTTAAAGTAAAAGGAGATACCTCTTAGGGGGTGAATTATTCATGCCTTCCTTGTATGGGCTCCTTCACACCTTCTTTTGAAGCATTTGGCTAGCTACTGTGAAGACACACAGCTAGCTGTACCACTGGCTTGATGGAATGTCAACATTTCCACTTTTTTTTTTTTTTTAATTTTTTAAATCCTTTAGGAATTGGCAAAGTTTTACTCTGAATATATACATTATCCTTATCAAAGCCCTTTCTGATGAAGAACTGTATTAGAGGGAATTGACATCAATTTATCTCCTTTGCTTCTAGATTTCTAAATAATAGGAATGCTCTTCTAATTGAAAAAAATTAGATTGATTTTTAACCTCCCCAGCTAAAAAATTCCTCTGCTCAACCTCCCCAGCTAAAAAATTCCTCTGCTTTTAATTACATTGTCCAGGTCCAAACTTTCTGTTCTAGTGCTAAATTCATTTCTTCTTGGGTCCTTCACAGACATGAAGAACAAATATCCATTTCCTCTTTGTGGCAGCTTTTTATGTGCTTGAATACTGTCCTCTACTTATCTCACCTGTTTATCATCATTTTTAGGCCTAATACTTGTATTTTCTGCAAACTTTTGCTTGAAGGCCGTTTTGCAGTCCCCCCATCACACCTATAACAACCTTCTAGATTGCCTTTGATTGAACCAGCCCTGCATGGCATTGAAACCTGGACACACTCCTCCATTTGAGCTTCTACAAGCGGAAGAATTACTTTGCACTTTAGTGTCTCCAGAAACCATTTGGCATATTTTCCTGTTCATATGACAGTGGAGTCAGCTTGTGTTTCACAGTGATCCCAGTCCTTCATTGCAGAACTGCTTCCTAACAATTTCTTCCTCATCCTGCGCAGCACATTGATACTTCAATAATTTTCACCTATCCTTTTTAGAAAAGCATCCTATTATACTAAGATGATGCTATTTGTTAGGATTCTTTTGAATTCTAAGCATTGTACAGCGTATTGACAGCCCCATTCAGCTTGGAATTGTCTTCCCATTAATAATATACTCCTTATTTCATTATCCAGGCTATTCATGAATCTGCTTGCCAGACCCAGGGCAGATCCCCGAGGGCCCTACCAAAATATATGCTGCCATTTTTTTACACTGAACTATTGGTAGTATTTCTCCTGATATGATTTTGTAGCTAGTTTTGCAGGCAGTCAATGATATTTTCACCTCTATTGTATTCCTAGTTTGCTTTGAGGATGAACTGTCAGTACAGTGTGAGAAGGACTAAAATCAAAATACATGACTTAAACCGTTTCTCTCTTACCCATCAGATCTGTCAGCCTGTCACAAAAGACTTTATATCATCTTGACATAATTTATTCTTAGCTAATTCATTTTGGCTGTTAGTCATCTGTTGTTTCTTTGGATGCTTACAGATAGTAAAAAAAAAAAAAAAAGACAATCTAGGTAAGGACTTGAGGGGGCTCCCAGGTGAACATCAGTGGATACTGTCAGGACAAAATCTGCCTCTCCAGGCTAGTCAGCCCAGTTGCTCTTCAAGCTGCAGCAGGGATTGTTGCTGCCCAGGAGTTTAATGAGAGGGATGTGGTCCTCCTATGCAGGTCAGCCTTGGTGCCAGGGACTGCTTCCTGGCATGTTTCATCTGCTCTTTCAGGTGCACCTTCAATGCACTCTTCACCTCCTTCATCCCTTCGCAAAGCTGAGACCTTTCACAGTTGTCACCATTGGCAACCACTTGATTGACAAGTGATCTTTCTAGTGAAATGGAACATAGCAGCATCATTTGTTGCCACAGAGTGGTACAATGGCAGTTTGTGTTTTTCTCCTGTTATTAAAGTACTCCTAATGTCCATTGTTAATTGCATTACACATATATATTTTTTCACTTTTATGAAGCTAATATGTTTGTCTTGCAATTACAACTTGTTATCTGACAGTCCTTCCAAGCAAGTTGCCACTGAATTAGGCAGAGGTGTTTATTTTCAGTAAAGCATGTGACAGCTTAAAATGTATGTTCATGTCACCCCCGTTTTGAAACAACCTCTGATACACTTAATTCAGAAAGTGGGCATCTTGAAGATAACAAATACCATAAACTAATCTATATGTGTATGCATACATTTACATATATGTATAATCGTATTTCTCTAGGAATAAATGATTTTATTTATTTATTTTTCAATAATAAACTCATAAAAATCACTCTGATTAAGCTCTGATTAGACTCTGATTAGTTATATACTTGATTTTACCCCTTAAAAGAGAAAATTAGTTCTGGTATTCATTAGTAAATATAGCAATATTTGAACAGACAAAAAAAAAAATCATAACTGTGGTCTCCCTGTACAGTATTATAAATTATATCCTCTCATATGATGGTCCTCTCATAGAATATCCTCTCATAGAATGGTCCACCTAAATGGACCATTCTATGGAATTAATTTCTTTGTATGGAAATCCTTTTTCTGTATCAGAAAATATCCCATCTTTAGAAGGAATGTCTTCTGGCAGGTACTCATTCTACATGAGAAGTGCAGTAAACAGTGCTAAAACTGAATACTTTTTTTTTTTTTTTTTGAATATAAGGGAAAAAGGTACAAGCTAAAACACCATATTGACAGAAGGCCCCCAAAATTAAATGTGTAAAAACGATGCCACGCTGTCAAACTTATTTTTGAAATTTTGTGACTAAAATTTCTTTCCCTTTTATTTTTCAAATTTGTATTTATTATCATGCAAACACCTGAGCTAATGAAAGCCTACAATAGGCCATACTAGATGAGGCTAAAGACCTGTGTGATGCAGCATCCATCTGCCATTGGCCAACAGTGGGTGCATGAGAAAAAATATAAGGGCAGGGTTAATTATGCAGTGAGCATGTTTGCAAAATGTTTTCTCAGCCTCTGGAAATTTGTCGGTCAAAGGCTTTCTGTAGCAAGCTTTATGTATTTTAAATTTTACTTTATAACGTATTATATGTTATTAACATATTATAAAAAATTCCAACAGGACTTTTGCTCCATGACTTTGCCCAGTTGTGTTCTGCAGCCATCTCTCAACATACACCACCACCTGCAGAAGGGAGTCCCATAACCTAGTTAGATGTGGGGACACGTCACTACTTTCCCTTTATTTTTTCCATGCTGGTGTGGCCAAACCACCTCTGCAGCAGCGCTCAGGAACCCACATCTTGCCCTGAACAACTCTGTCAGCAGCAGCACTCCCCTCTCTTGTCACTGCTTTTTCACTTTGTGTTCTTCAATTGCACGGATCCATCTAGGATGGAAGAACTCAAGAAACCATCCTCAGTCCCTGCCTTCCGCCCCTGCTGCAGAATTACTTTTTGGCTTTGGTTTGCATTTCCAGGAAGGGACCTACCCAGGGAGTCTTTCTGGAGACTTTGTTCTCCAGCACCCTCTCCTGGCTGGCTCCAGGGCGGCAGCGCAGCCTTAGAAAGTGCCAGATGTGTTGGTGGAGGACCGACTACACCTGCACTTTGAATGGAAAGTCAAAGTGGGAAAGAGGAGGAGAGAAGTGAAATAATTCTCCTCTTTCCCAGCGACCCTGAGACAATTTATAGGATCAGAGAGGGGTTAAATTTGCCATAAATTGTTATTAATGGGCTTGTTGATAAGGTCGTGCCCAGGAAAGGAAATTGTAAAATTGCATTTTCACATGCTCAGACGCAGACACGGAAAGCGACCTGCAGGATGCCATGGGGCCACAGGTCTGGTGCTGGGTACAGACCAGCCCACCCGACCCTGTCTGCTCCAGCACTGGGGCCATAGCTTCAGGCACTACCCACAGTGCTTCCCCTGCATGGCATGGGGCTTTCAGCTGCAGTTTGGGAAGGAGAAGAGTGACAGAAGAAACCACAGGTGCTGCCAAAATCAGTCTCATGCCTAACACGAAATATTTCTACAAGTATGTACAGTAGAGAGAGCAAGAACACCTCCTAATCAAGCCACCACCGACTCCAGTTCCACCTATACTCCTAAAACACAGCAATTTTATTCCTCTTTCATTTAACTTGGTGCAAATGGGTGTTAGGATGTCATGAAATGAAAGGCAAGGCTTAAGGTCAGGCTGTTTTAAGAAAATGCTGACAAGTTACACATTGTAATAACATATCAGAGAAATACAATTTAAATGTTTTTTCATAACTTCAAGGTGTTTTGTGAGGATATTTATACTGAAGAATGTATACAAAATATAAGATTAAATGAATATGAAGAAGTGAGTAATTTCACTCTTAGACATTAGGAATATTGACAAATTGTAACAAAGACGTTTTCAAGCCCTTTAACAATCATTTTCTCATAATGGTAAGAATAAGTCAGATGTAAAGCATTGGGTCTGATATCAAAAGAATTATCTTTGATTATAGGATATACTACTTCCTCAAAATCTTGGTCTGCAGAATAACACTTGAAAAAGGGAAGTATTTTGTTTACTGCAATGAGACTTCAGTGACATTTAGCGATTTCAGCCATCAACTGAGCAAATCAGCTGTTATTGCAAGGTGTGGTATAACCAGATGTATGCAGATGCATAACTACAAAAGTCTTAAATTAAGCATAAAAGAGTAGATGTATTACAATAGCTTATTTCTCTTGAGCTTATATTGACAATGTACTGTAACAGTAGTAAATTAAATCTTGTTAAATTATTACTGCAATGCTACTTGAAGCAAATAGTTTTATCACTTTCTGTTCCATGAATTTCAGCTGTTTCACATGTAGGTACTCAGTTTAGTAACACCCTTGATTACAGCACTTGAGTTTTAGATGTGTTATTCCTTTTCCACAGACTAAATGCACAGATCTGCTACATGATGCATAGGGCACAGAGGTGCTGGAGAGCTGCTTGACTCACCAACAACAAACATTGAAGGGCTTATGTAGTGTCCTACATGTATGTGTGACCTCCAAGCCCTCTTCTGATCAGGGTGTAGGTATCTTCCTGTGGCCTATGTGGATGTGACTTATAGAGCCCAAACCTGGACACTTACCTAAAATTAATTGTTTCCCACGGTTTTACCCACTGGGACATGCCAACACTATCCTCTCCCACACTCTGTAATTTGGTTTGAGATGGATCGTCCTTTTCCTTTGAGGGAGGGGATATGAGCTTTCTGGAGAGCAAAACAAAGTGGGTGCAAGTGTCTTATCTGACATTAGGCCATTGGCCCATTCAGCTGGGAGGAAATATTTCAGTCCTTCCTCCAAGACTGCCTAAATGTCAGGTAAGCAGGGATCACAGTCGCCTCTTTCCTTCTGACTCCATATGATGATGATTATATTTGCCCCATGGCCTGGTTATATTTGCTCCGGCCCTGTTCAACTTCAGGAAGAGGTAATGGCAACCAGGGTGACAAGATGCTGCATGTCAGTATCCATGTGGAGAGGTCCCTCAATGATTTTTGGAGTGGGTAGGGGGATCCTGTGCTTGTACCTCTACTTTCTGTGTAGCTTCTAGCTACTGAAGTCTCCAAATTGTCTAGCACAGAAAATTAAATCAGTTGTTGACTTTTGTAAATAGAAGACTTTCAGTCCTTTACAATGCTCCTAAAGCACAGAATTTACTTTGGAAAAAGGCCTTTATGTGCTATGGGAGAACGGGAGAAGAAGGGCAGATCAGATGACATATAGATGATGTTTCTGAGAAAGAGTTTTTGAAACGAGCCATGCATAAATTGTAATTACAGTTTTGTCATTCTGTTGGTAGCACTGGAGTCATTTTGTCTCGATACAGATATAGTAAATTTGGAAAAAATTGCTGAAAGTAAATGCTGAAACTGAAGTAAAAATATCCGTTTCCCTGTATTCTTCAATGATTTGTGTAACTTATCAGATCTTAATAGAAATAGAAAGTCATAGCAGCACACATATTATTACATAAAGGCACACAAATTATTACTCATACATTTATATCTAAATGTGAATATACAAATACAAAGATAATTCAAGCTGATGCAAGAAAATGAACATTTTTCAGAATCATTAAATCTATCCTCCACTCAGAGTAATTGTAGTCACACACCAATGTCTTCAGACACATTAGTTTGACATTAAATCACATTCCTTGTGCTGTATGAGCAATGGGAAGTAAGAGATTTTTCATAATGTACGTATATCTCTACTGTTAGAGAAGCTGTTCCTATATGAAAGAAATAAAAGACTCATTGTCAATCTTTTTTTCAATTTGCCTTCTCTTTGCCAGCAATTTTTAAGTTCTTTTAGAGAAATAACATTTTTGTAATTGTACAGGAAAAGAAAAAGTCCCTAAAAGATTCACTTATTCAGACATTAGGGTGACAAATGAAATTTTCCGATGCATTACAAACAGGGAAGTCTCAAGGGATCAGTCTGGCAACAACAACCCCAACATAAGAAGCGGGGCAAAGGCTCTTGAACTGAAGAGCTCAACAAGAAGAATCTCGCCCTGCCAAGAGCTGCCCAACATACCTGCCTCTGTGCACTTCATCAGGGATCCTGACCTACCTGAGCCAATGATTCTCATTGGGTAAAAGGCATTTTTCCTATGAATACTGCTAGAGATTTTTGATGATAAAACTAATTGTAATAATTAAATCTACATGGAGAACAAACTATGGCCAGTGGCAATTAACATGCTAAGCTAGAGCTCTGCAAAATTCCTTCAATAGTTATTATTCCTTTGCAAAAGCTTCCATATCGAGGTACAAGGTAATTACTTTCATCGTGTCCAACAGGTACATGGAGATTGTAGTAATCTTATTGCGTTAATATCAAGCATTAAATATTGGGCTCTTTATTTATTTATTTATACATTTTTAATAATGAGAAGTACTACACTTTGCTTCCAAATCCCACATATGCATCCAAAGCAATTGCATTAATGCCATTCAAAAATAGTGCAGAAATATAGGTCAGAAAAAAATGCAGTGCTACTCTCAATTTTACAGAATCTAATGGTATAATAGCAGATTTCAGGCTATCAGTTTTGAAATAAATTCACTGAAGTAGCTCTATTTGAGTGACCCAGTCACCATAGCACCACCGTAGCTCTCATAACCTGAATTAACTATTACTACTTATGCTCAAAGTCAATCTCATGAACAATATTGTCAGTCTTTATTCTTACTGAGATTTAATTATAAGTGACCTTCCAAATCTTAGTATTCTACAGAACTGTAGAAAAACTTCAGTTTCTAGTGTGAGGTGATGGCTGGACTTTGACTGTTGTGCTTATGGAAGGGCAGCAGCAATATGGAAAATGACACATTGTTATAAAAATATGATGTGTGTTGCTTCTTTGCCTATGTTTTACAAATCCGTCTGGGAATTGCAGGTTTAAACCTTCTTAGACACTAGCATGACTTTGAAGTTTATGGAGATGGCCTTAGGTAACTGGTTGCTTATTTGTGAGAAACAGTCAAAAATTGAGTTCCTTAGACCCTCAGCTACCGGCTCTCCCAGATTTTCTGAAATTTTCAGTAAGAAAGCATCCATAGACCTGAGTTTCCATAGCGTGCTGCTAAACAATGTCTGGAACTGTTTTGTAACCTATGGTGTAGATCATTGGCTCTGGGGATAGATTATCCTCCCTCTGTCTCCTTACACGTAGCCAATAGCTTAGAAGATTGAGCACCTTAGCCAGGATATCCTTTATCTCAGTTGAGGGGTTGTCCTATAGCCAAGGAAAGGATAACACTTCTGGGCTCTGATAATTCTCGGTTGGAGCTCACCCAAGCACATGTGCCATAGCCATTCAGTCAATATCAAAATATTATTTAGAACCAGAAAAAAAAAATACCTACCCAAGCAAATGGATACTAATTTCCAAAATGATTTTCCAAACTATTTTTTTCTCTTGAAGATTAAAAATTAAGTTTGAAATGTTTTTGTGAGCACAGAAGTGAAAAATTTGTCCCATTGTCCAGAGGCATAATGTTTAACAGAGGCACTTAAGGTCTGCTGATGGATAGTTAGTGCAGTCTGAGTCAAATTTCCTTTATTATGCTAATTTTTAATTGATGTAATTTTACATCATTCATTGAAAATAATCAAAATCTTCACAGATGCAAATGAAAGGAAAATAATCTCTTTTGTCATTTTCTGAATCCATGGCATACACAAATGACACAACATGATATTTATTTATTGCTCAGCTTTATATGTATTTAGCAGGTCTTAAAGCAAACTAATTATTAATTCTTCCATAAAATGAATATATTTAGTATCATAATTCCATGAGAAACAACTAGCTCTGAAGCAGATAGCATTTATAATCTTGAAGTACACTATCATCAGGTGAATTACCTCTTCAAACACTTTTATTCCAAGAGGACATGTATATATTATGTGGCCAGTTGTCTTCTTTGACATCATGCATAGCAATCTGATTAAGTTCTTAGCAAATCTCTCTGCTGTTTCCCTTACACTGCTTATGTGACAAAAATACAGTCCATTTCTTTTTGCTAATAGAAAGTCCTTGAAAATATTTCTCTCTTGGTATGAGAGATTTTTCACTTGTTTTGCATCACTCATCTTTTGGTATTATTACATGTTTATGTCTTTGCTTGTGAGCAGATCTGAAACCAGTGAATTTCTGAAAACCTCAATTAACCTCAAAGACGAATGTTATATTTACCTGTAAAACTGTAAAATACCGAGTCCAATTCAATTGCCAATGTTCTGTTCTAGGCATATTTTCTATGGCTGCACTAGATGCAAAGGAAAATTATAATTTCATAGCCTGGCATCTTGTTCTTTCCCATAGTCAGCATAGGCTGAAAAACAGGGAATTGCACCTTCTTTCTGTCAAATCTGTGTGTATTGCTGATAGCTGTACAAAATGGCTGTCATGTTCCTTCTTCACAAGTGATGGAGGAAATTATCCATACACTAAAATTGCTCCTTAAATGATCTTAAGAAAAGAAAGGAATCAAGCAAAATGTTTCTATAATGTAGCAATTTATGTTGCAGTAATTGAGCATTAGCAAAGAACGACATGCTTATTCTTAAGCAAAAGTCACTTGAGTTTATATAGACATTTTTTCAGTGCAGGCTAAGATGTCTTGAATGACATCATCCTTGTGCCAGACTTGGAAAGTTCAGCTTCTGTAATTCAGCTGATAAACTTGATCATTTGTTTGAGTCCACAGCTGGCATTTGCTTTTTTTTTTTTTTTTTTTTTAATGGAGTATTTTGTTTGTATTTTCTTTGAATTAATCCAGATACTTAATACAGAAATCCAGATATTTAATACAGAAATTCTGTATTAAATGCGACCTTTTCTTTTTGAAGAATGAGGGCAATTTATGCTTATACACATATACCTTAATTACATAATCCCTGTAGAGATTTAAAATCCAATCATGATCTTGCATAAGATTGTTTAAAATGGAAGTTCCGAGATTTATAAAATTTGCTAAAGCATGAGCAGTGCTTCAGTGTTTCCCAGCTTATGAAGTCAATCATGAGGCCTCCCACAGAGAAGATGGTCCTAAGATGAACCAACTCACCAGCAAGCTACTGTACATCAGCAGCTTGTAGCATCTGGCTTTGGAAACACTTTTCTCAAATGAATGGGCAATTGCCTTTCTTTCACACAGAGTAAGCTGCCTAAATTACTTCACACTTTTTGGGGGATAGGAGGGCACAAGGACAATTATTGTGGAATGGATGACGTCTTAACTTATTCTGTGCACTCAAACTCCAAGTGTGAAATTAATGGGAATGCTGAGCAGCATCACAGCCTTTCCTGAGGAACACTAACTGAGAATGAGGAAACTACTGGGAATTATTAGAGGAATTTAAAACAAGTAAGCATAGCAGATGAGATGGACCTTCCTTTTACTTTAAGAATTAGAGTCCCTAATTATTTATAAAACTAGATTTTCTTAACTGGCTTTGAGACTCACATGAAATTCATCAAATAATGTAGAAAACTCATTTTGTATAATCTCAGTGTAGGCAAGAGAACCTTTATGAGAACTTTTGAATAGCAAAATTATTACAAGTTGTTTTGCAACAAAAATGAAAATAATGAACAATTGAGAGAATATTTGAGACATTTCACAGATTGTAGATTCATTAAGGTATCTATTCTATATGACTAGGAACAAAAAGGCACAAAAACCAAAACACTGGTTCATACAGAAACTCCATATGAACTCTTTATACAAGCAGATAATTCCAGATAGCATCAAATGTGAATCTCCTTATAAGACTAAGAGCTGTCATTCAAAGTCATGTACTTCTTTTATTTATGCTGACTCCAGCAGGGCTAACTGTGCAATGAAGCAGAATTTGAGTGTGACTCGACAGCACATGGCTGTCTGCATCCTTAGCTTGGGGGACTTAAAATATACACAAGAATTTCAGCTTTCATTTTCCTATGTAGATAGCACAGAAAAGGAAACCCAGCTATTTCTCAGTGCAAACTTATGACAGAAAAAACTAGGGCACCTCTCTCTAATGGTCTTGCCTACGCTTTATTCAAGTTCATAGGCTCTTCCCACAAAAATTCACTGCTCTTCCTTTCCTCCCTGTAGCATATTTATAGCGGTAACATCAAGGAAGAAAGTGACATCAATGAAGTTCAATATGCACCCACAACAGATGTACATGCTGCTCTTCTAAGATGCACACTAAACACCAGGAAGATATCGGAGTCAAAAGCAAAATGATTTGCCACTGGTTGTGAGCCCACATCTCCAAAGCAAAACATGCTGCCTTGCCAGTTTGGCAGTGTTATGGGTTAAGCACACTCAATATACCCATTTACACATTTTGACCTCTTATAGAACTATGACTTCAACCTTATCATGTTTAATTTCAAGATTTTTAGAAGGAAAGGGTAAAAATATTTTACATCAAATCAAATAATTATTTATATAGTTCAAAACACAGCAAACACAAAACTAAAACATTCTTATGGGAAATTTAAAAAGTTAAATAATATAAGGCTAAATAGTAATTCTGAAAGTTATATAAAGGAACTGCAATCAGATTAATAACTACTGTTTTTGTGTCAGATGCTTGTCTATTTATGCTGGATTGCATAGCAAATTTGGGCTGTTTATTACTCACATCAAATGCTGTTGACACTGATAAAGGCTATTAAAATCAGTTAGTGTGAAACCCTCTCTAAAAAGCCAAAAGGCATCCAAAACAGTAATTTAAAGATTATTGTAATAGTCAAAGATTAAGATTTCTGTGTTACTGTCAGAGATTAAACATGCTGATTTCTTGATTGCTCTATTATTTTGAAGCTATGAACATGAAGGATTTTCAAAATGATTTCCCGCCCACAAACATTATTTTCTTAACCTTTTTAGTAACAATTCCTGGAACAAATCCTGTTGATTTGATTTAAGAAATCACACAGAGCTTGGGGCAGCATTGTCAGTACGATAGAAATGATAAATCTCATTCAGACTTTAAACAAGCAAAGACTTGCCTTTTGAGAAGAAGAGATGAGATAACAGAACAATAGCTGTGTTCTTCTTAGAGAACCCTGTCCTGGACACACCGGTAAAAGATATCTTCTTTCTTGATCTGGACCCAAACAATGAAGCAGTTTAAATACACTTAGCATGCAACTGTTGTGCCCCTTGCAAACAGAAAGCAGAAAGACATATACTAAGTCCTTAGTTGCAGAGCTGCACCTTTGTTCTAGGCAGAATGCTAATGGAAAAACTGCTACTTCACACTGCTCCATTACTTTGTTGAGCAATGATTTGATCTGACAAAGAGCTTCCAGCCAAATACCATGTTATGTTATAAGACCCACTGAGCTGTACCCTTACAGAGTGAATGTGGACATCCCCCCCAAAAACAAAAACAAAACCAAAGCAAAACAAAACAAAACAAATAAAAACAAAAACCACAACCAACCACGACAAAAACCAACAAAAACAACAACAAAACACCACTGCCAAAACAGTTAAGAGCATGGGTACATTAAGCTGAAGAATATCCATCTCTTTAATGAATTTGCTCACATGCTTTGAGTACTGTAAGTCAGAAGAAAGTTGATTACATGGATTTTGACTATTTTCTGCCTCTATTGTAAATATCCACAAAGTCCTACTTAGGAAGAAAAAAAAAAAAGATAAGAAATAAAAAGCTCCAACTAATGAAGTTATAGCATAACAATGGAATTAATTGTTATCTTACACACTGATGTTTAGAATGCTCCTAAACATCCCAGAGATCTCCCAGGCCTATGAGATAGGTTGCCCTTCACTGGTATCCCTCTTTGAGGTTTCCATCTCATTTTCTCTGTCTCAGAGAGAGCTTTTCCGCACTATTTGTGAGTATGACTGCTTTATTACCTTTGTTTATATGCTCCTCATTCACTTACGTCTTCTCTGGCAACTTGCCAGCAGGAAAACTGCTGCCTGTGTGCCATTCATCTTAATTAGCCTCCTTCTCAAAACTCTTGGTGTCCCTGTATGAAGGACACACTATCCCTCTGTGGAAGTGGCTGTTATTTTAAGTGTTTCTTTGACATAGATATTTGATCTTGTCTTTCTCTGATTTCTTTGAGATACTTCCGGAGGAAGGAGAATATCATGCAAAATCCAGGTTTCTTTTTAGGTTCAGCCTTGGAACCTTCATCTCTTTCAGTAAAGAATGTGTAATCTCTTAAAGCACACTGTTAAACCCATCTAACTGCTACCTAACACTTGATCAGAAGAACCCAGACACAACTTCAATACAGTTATTTGTTTCAGACCCACATCAGATTCTGAAACTATCACTGTAAGAAATAAGGGCAGAAGAGTGACTGTCCTCCTGTTGGAGAAAGTATGTTTATTCTAGTGACGTTAATATCAAAATGTGGGTGTTTTGCAAAGGAATGAGCAATTTTTAGTCCATGGAATCACAGAATGGTTTGTGTTGGAAGGGACATTAAAGGCCACCTAATTGCAACCCCCTGCCATGGGCAGGGACACCTCCCACCCAACAGGGTTGCTCAAAGCCACAACCAGACTGGTCTTGAACACTTCCAAGGATGGGGCATCCACAGCTTCTCTGGACAACTTTAAATATTAAATCCACTCAAATGTTAAGATGTTAGTATGTGAAGAAATGTTCGCACAGAGTCATTAGCAAGGGTCATTTTTAGATCAGAGCAGTCTTGCACCATCTCTGGGCTCAACACCTTTTTGAGCTTCTGGCCTGCTGAAGCGATCCCCTGCTGCTGCGGGGCTGTTGGTGTGGCTCAGCACCATGGACAGTGCCGGGCTGTGCAGGGCAGAATGGGGTGAACAGGGCCATGTAGGGCCATGCAGGGACGTGCAGGGCCATAAGGGGCTGTGTGGGGTGGAACGGGGCCACGCAGGCCATGCGGGGCCATGCGGGGCCATGTGGCCACCCCTGCTGCTGCAGCTGAAGCCATTCCCTGAAGCACACGGGACATGTGCAAGTGACTGCCATTAGTCCTAATGTGAGGCTTATGGGAATTGTGCTCATGGAAGGAGAGTGATTAATGGTAATGGGAAGTGGGCTTGGCCTTATGCATACTGAGTAGAAGAGCTGAGAGTGCTTTGCACCTCTCCTCTCGGCTTTAAAGCAGCAGAAGAGTAGCACAAGAGGCCGAGGTATCCGACCTTTCAGCATTACATTGCATCTATTTGATGTGCAGCGTAGCCTGAGTATTTCACCTACATGAGTCAGGATGTGTAATCCCCATAAAACGTTTCCTCAAAGTTGGACAGTATAAACTGCAAAAATGAAAAGGTACATGCAAAGCATCTTTTACATCTTATGTCAGTCAAAGCATGGAATATATATACCAAACAACAGCTGTGCTGGTCAGTAACACAATTCAGTAAAATTAATAAAATACATGCAAGCAGATAAGTTTCCTGAAACTGGATGATTACAGTGATGCTTTGGTGCTTAGTGGATGTGCAGAAAGACTGATGTTCTCCCAAAAGCTTTGCTTTTATTGCACATTTACCTCTGGCTATGGAACACATCCGTGAAAACATATGATTCCTGTGCTTGCTAGATTTTGGCCCCTGATGAAAGACGTGAACTCACATTTATTGATGTCATATAGAACTTGCAGGGCACTTTAAGCCCTTTCATCTGTAATGAAGTTACCATCCAGGCAAAAGTTCAAACAAGAAGGCAATTCTTCAAAACAAATTAATATATATGTGTGTATATATATATATATATTTTTTTTTCATTATAAAAAAATGAATGCATGGTAGTCCTGGTTATGAAGAAATGATCTTGACTCAATGGGGTTAAAGCAGTTGTAACCAGGACAATGTGACAGATTTGCTAAGGACTGAATGCTCATCTGCATTAGAGATTATTGTAAGCATTCACACACACGTTAAATGGGCTTTTATACATAGGGATATAGCTGCTTCTCCAATCCTGAAAGAAGAAATACCTTTGAAAAAAATGAGACATATTTCTGAACTAGTGTGGCCTGTCAAGTGCTGTTTGCAAAGAGAAATCAGCGTATGACCTACTTCTGTGTTCAGTGTGTTAGCTAAAATACTTCTGGCACAACAATAAGAGAGAGATGGCTCCTTGCCATATGTGTCTCATACCTGGAACCATCGGCTGCTTACCTCACCTCCATTTATCCCCTACTATAGCCCTAGAATACAAAATACTCGATAATTGTGCATTGTGCTTTTACATTTATTACAAGTGTTTTCACATTCCAATATTAAATTGAGTGTTTATAATGAATTTCTCAAGGATGGGTGGATAAGGTATACTGTACTTTATTGAGGTATCTCTTAGATAATATTGAGGTATCTCTTAGATAGTAAAGAGATAATCCACAGTAGTACTTTTAAAGGTATGTTCATTTAAAGGGTCAGAGTTGGTCCTCCGAGCTTCACACAGTCCCAGGATGCACTGACACTACTATTTAACACAACAGTGACAAGGTACTTCAACAAGCCATGCTCTATGCACATCTGAAAAAAATGCAGCTGTATTTGTGAAGGACATAGAAGGCGTGAGGAGCAGAGACAACCCAAGCACCCTGTCAGCTCCTGTTGCAGCGATGGAGATGGCAGAAGAGGCTGCCAAGCAGCCATGCCATCACCATAGTAACAGAAAGGAGCAGATGACGATTCCGTATTGAACATGCACTCTTCCCATTGCTATGCAACCTCTTGCCGCAGGATTTTTTAAGTGCAGTCTCCAAATAGAACATTCTTTTTACACTAAACCATCTGAAAATGCAGAGATTGCAGAACAATCCTGTACTGCTGGGTAAGCCTGAATAAACAGAGGAGAATTTTATGTCTTATTGCTAAATAATCACAAATTTAAAAAACATAAAAATATTTGCTGAAGAGGTTGTGGAATAAATCCTACACTTATTGAATAGAGTTAAGTGATGCTTTTAGATTCCTCTGTGCATTACAGGTCCCTCCCCACTCAGGGAGCTCAGCTGTAAGTCTTTAAGTTGCTTAGTTAAATGAGGTGGAGTAGTCTGTGAGTTACCCACAACCAGCTCTGTAAATCACTTTGACAAATATGATGTTTTTCTTCACCAAAGAGAAATGCAAGAACGGGTTAAAACTAAATTACATGAGAGTTTATAAGGGGAGAATATATTTTCTAGACTGTATCTAAGAAGCCTTCAGCACTTTCGATTGTGGTTACTTGTGGGTACATCTGTGTGGATCTTTACCAGCAGACTGGAGCCTGCTACATCCAGGCCCTACCCACATCCCAGCTTTCTCCACTTTCGTCCAAGCAAACTGGTATTCAGATTACTATATTAGTGTAAAGATATGCTGTGGTGCTTTTCTTATTGATGCTTATTAGCAGAGAATTGGTCACGTACACCACAGCTTCTGAGAATGAGACAGAGTAAGCTGGGCATTACCACTGACAGCCATGCTGATATACCACAAAGGCTTTCACATATTCTGTTCCTTGGTTCCTGCAGTAAATTTAGATACAGGCACACATTTAGATACAGGCACACATTTCATGCAACACATGCTCAAGATTCAAGTATGCTTATACTAAGGGTAGAGCATGATGTAAAGACCAACAGGTGAAAGCATAGCTGACTTTTTTTTTTTGCTTCTACGTTAGGAAAACATAGGAGTGTGACTAGTTCTTCTATGCATTTTTTTCTCATTTCTTTTTCTAGCAAATTAACCTCTTTTCCCTCTCCCTGTATGCTTTTTTTTTTTTTTTTTTTTTTTTTTTTTTTTTTAAATGCTTTTAGTGCTTCTTTCTCTAGGATTTTCTACTGTGTCAATATAGAGAATGTTGGCATGGTCAATGGGCGTAAGGGTGGTATTCACTAAGGCAGTAAAATGTAATCTGATTTGCATAGCATTTTTCTATAATGGTGAATCTTCCACTGAAGCACTGAAAAGAGGATTTATACATGGTCAAGTATTTAACTCATGGTTCCTAGATATGATGGCAATAAACACATAAGAAATTCATCCCTAAAAAGCATGATTGCAAGTACATAGAGGAAATAAAGTCTGTATAGCTGCCAATACTCATTCCTCCTAATGACTAGATTCCACATCATTTCCTAGCTGTAAATGACATATTTTAATTACATTTATTTTTAATTACATTTATTTTTAATTTGTGCATATATTTTACAGAAAGAAAAAAAGTAGTGAGAGATGAAACTGCATGTCTTAAGCAAGTGAGAAGAATAAGGCAGATGATTCTGAGATAGTTTTTGATATTAACATTTACTGACAAGTTTGTTGCACTACACAGCAGCACTGACCTTATTATGCCAGTCTCATTTTCGAGCATCCTCCATGCAGCAACAGGAAAAGAGGGCAGGCTATTTTTATAAAATACAAGATGAGCACAGATCACAGTGCTCACTGAAGCAAACACATCTCATAATGACTTTAAAGGAAAAGTAAAAAATATATATATATATATATTTTCTTGAGCTTATAAGATGAATAACTGCTACTCAAAGCATAGTGCTGGAGCTGAACTGGGGCAGATATGCCACAGTTATGACTGTGAATTCAATGAGTAAGACATTTGAGAATAAATCCCCAAGATAGATATTATTGACATAGGTATGCTTCAGTTTGAACAAACATACTTAACATTGGCAAATTCCTTTTACATCCTTTTTATTGGAAAATGTTTTTTATGAATTTTAGAAAAGCATTCATAGGTTACAGGGCTTTTCCATTCTTTCCTTTGGTCTAGCTCCTAACATATGAATGCCCTCCCATGTGTAGTGGGTTTATGGGGCAAGGGGTCCATAGGAGTAGCTTCTGTGGGAAGAATCCATAAGCTGCCCCATGTTAGATAAGGGCCCCACTGCTGGCAAGAGCCAAGCCAATAAGCGATGTTGTTTGTGCCTCTGTGAGAGCAGATTTGAGAAAGGGAAACACTGCTGGGGAACAGCAGCTGGGAGAGAGGGGTGAGAAAATGTGAGAGAACCAGCCCTGCAGCCTCCAAGGTAAGTGCAGCAGGAGGGCAGGAGGTGCTCCAGGCACGCAGTAGCAGTTCCCCTGTGGCTTGTGGAGAGGCCCCTGGTGGAGCAGGCTGTCCCCCTGCAGCCCATGGGTCCCACGTGGAGCAGATCTCCACGCTGCAGCCCCCCCATGGGTGGAGGAGCCCCCAGTGGAGCAGGTGGATGTGGCCTGGAGGAGGCTGCGGCCCATGGAGAGCCCCCGCAGGAGCAGGGGGTCTGGGGGGAGCTGCCGCCCACCTGTGGGGGACCCGTGCTGGAGCAGTTTGCTCCTGGGGGATGGACCCCATGGGACAGAGCCATGTCAGAGCAGTACTTGAAGAGCTGCTGCCTGTGGGCAGTCCCCGCAGGCTCAGTTCAGGAAGGACGGCATCCCGTGGGAGGGACCCCACGGGGAGCAGGGGCAGAGAGGGACTGTGAAGGAGCTGTGGAGACGAAGCATCAGGGATTGATCACAGCCCCCATTCCCCTATTGCTCAACACCACTCAAGGGGAGACAGCAGAAGAGGGTGGATGGGGGGAAGATTATTTTAGTTTCTTTCCTTTGTTTCTCACTTCTCTAGCTTGTTAGTAATAGGCAATAGATTTTACTATCTCCCTACTCTGAGTCTGTTTTGCTCATCATGATAATTGTTGAGTGATCTCCCCATCCTTATCTCAACCCTTGAGTCCTTTCCATCATATTTTCTACTCCTTTCCCTTTGAGGAGGAGGAGTGAGAGAGTGGCTGTGGTAGAGCTCAGCTGCCCACCCAAGTAAAACCACCGCACCACGACCTATTGAAAAGCAGTTCATATTCTCAAACTGTGTCTCACAGATTTTACTACTGTCTAAGAAACTCAGCTTAGATGCATTCAGTTGTTGCCCAGGGTCTCTCCTTCTGGAACAGAAAAGCTCACTAAAGGCAAATACGAACCTATGCACTTGAAGCTAATGCTCTGAATTCAGCATGGCATTCAAACTGTATCAGTGGTGCAAAGCAAAGATGGTTTTATTTCTAAAGACAGACAAAACACATTCATTCTCTACCTCCTCATCCCCTCTTATCATATAATAGGACAGCCTTATTTAAAAGAGTTATCAGAAATTCAGAATAATATGGTAAACCAGTACTTCTTGGAAGGAACATTAAAATGGGGAGTGAAAGAAAATTCAATTTAGAGGATTAATGTTATTTACTGAATACTACAAGGATTAGCTCTTTCTCCCTAATCCAATTTAACATGTACTTGCAGATAGATTAAGATGATATGGAGTGGCAGGTGATACAGACCTACTTGAGCTTCACCACGTATAGCTATGTATAGCAACAATACTTAGAAAAATAACAAATATTGGCATAAGATCTGCCAGTAGATGAAGAACTGCTGGAAACTGAGCAATTCTTGACAGTCTTAGTGCAGCTTTTTTTTTTTATTTATTTATTATTATTATTATTTTTTGTTAGAAGCAATATACCTGTGACTGCTTAGTTCAGTCCCCTAATGAAGATAACTGCTGGATTGCTCACCAACATTAAATCTTAACCATTTCAAGTTGACTGCTATTTTTCATTTTATTTCTGATGGCTCTACAGCTTTGGTGTAGTTCCATGATCCTTCACAGATATGAAGCCTCTGCAGCTCAGGAAGCTCCAGCTGGAACCCACCACTGATACATTAGCAGCAGTGGTTGCCACAAGCACATCAAACCAGTCTCCACTTAGTGCTGGCTTCTCACAGAGTATCAGACCAAATTCAAAATCATTGTCTCTTATTTTCAAAGCATTAAAAGGCTAGAGATCAAAGAGAGTAAAAAGTCATTTAACCTTCTAGGCTGAACACAATGTCTGAAGATGAAGGAACAAGCAAATCACACAAGTTAATCACCTATGCTTAATACAGTACCAGAAGAACTTGTATTATGCCAGAGGGTGAGAAGAAAAAACAAATAGATGCCCTTGATAGTCACAACAGAGGGGATATAAACAACTACCTTTTGCCACCAAAGAGGGTCACTTGTGCTCATAAGTGAACCTGCTTGTGAGAGTTTTGCTGTGTCATGGCTTACCTGGTATTTAAGTTGTAGATGGAGGATTTTGGTTTCCAGAGCTGTCAGTCTGATGTGCTATGATGTCTCATATCCACTAAGCTGCATCTGATACCTGCTTGATGGTATTAGCTTCGCAAAGCTCTCTGAAGGCTGAATCATGTTCCAGTTTGACTCAGATGCCAACTCAAGTACTTACCATGGAGTAAGATCTTTAGAAGATTCTCTTCTGCTCTGAGAGCTCATTTCATTTGATATCATCTGAGAAACTTGAAAGACACTGGAATTATGCCTTGGATGATGGTGGCAGGATGCTTCCAGCTGACAGTCCCAGCATTAGAATGCAGTTCTATTGCTTGCACACTAAAGAAAAAAGAAAACCCGATTTTCAGGAGACTCAGTCACTAGCTTGTTATCTAGGATAGCTGGGAATCTTTCTATGAAACTTAAAAGTTGGGCATTTCTATGAACAAGTTAACCTGTGCTTGGTGCTTCTCTAATTGGACATTTTTTCCTAAGATAAAGGAGAAGGGAAAAGATTGTAAATGACCACAATGTACAAACTATAAAACCGGCATTTTACAAGATGAATTTAATTAAGCAAATAATAAAAAAAAAGTAGGCATTTACTGTATTGTTAAGAGATAGAGTGACAGAACAAATACGCCTTTCTTCAAGGCAATATTTTTAGTTATCCTTGTATTTTCCCAGTGCCTTTAGCACCAAGGGAAATGTGGTACATGTTTTCCTTTGATGTCAAATACTACCATAAAGTCCTTTCATGACTCCATGAGTACAGTCAGGAAAGGACCTTCCTGTTTTATGTGTAAGCTAGAAAAATACCAACCAGAAGACATGTATCCTTTTTCCAGCCAGCTGGATGAATTTACCTCACCCCGAGCTGTAGTTGCTTTGAAATAAATTGTTACTTACACAGAATTTGTCATGACTAGTGTCGATTTCTGGTCTTTTTATGAGAAATGATAGCATGCAAGTTATATTTTAAATTCTACTGAACTTCAAAGAAATAGGATAAAAAGACTTTTTACTTGACAGCAATTGCATTTTAGAACAAAGATGTTGATGTGCAGAAACTAGCCCATCTCAGAAATCAAAACCGTTTCTAACACTGCAGTGGAAACAAACAGGAACCCTTCAACATTTTCTCTGATTTTTTCATTATCCTACAATATCCCTGTGTTCTGTGCTGAGAAACTCTGGGCCACCATCACTCAACCTCCATTGCATTTACTGTTGAAGAATCACAAAATCTTAGGCATGTGGATGACATCTCTTCCCTTCTCCGGATTAACCCGTTTTGTTCAGGTGCTGTGTAACACGGGTGCCTCTGGAGATGACAGCTGCAGGAGTAGCCTTGGCTGTGTGAGTTGATCTGAAGAGATCCTGACTCAACCCAGATAGTCCTCTTACTGATTCTTTAGATCTGGTTTTGTAGACAACCAGCTTTTTTCAGCAGGGCTTTCATTCTTAATCTTAAGCATCATGTCAGTTCCATATATTATCTGTAATTCTACTCTGCAGAATTTAATATCCCAAATATTTTTTGTTCTATCTTAAATAAATAAAATCTATTTAAAAAAAAAAATATCTTCAAATATCATGAGCATTTCTTTTAAATTATAGTGTGGCCATCCTTGATATAGGGTTTGTCTAAATTTAGTGTTGAGTATTTCTGATCTTACATTCAAAATTAGTAAGGGTAAGGCAGCAGTTATTAGGCCACAAATATATCTCTAAAGGCCCTGTAAACTGTAAAGTCTTAATGAAAGACAGAAAAAGTAGCAGACAGTGAAGCAAACAAAGATCCCAGTCACCTTCCATTTTTCAGAGTGTCCAGCTTTCCATGAGCTTGTCATGAGGGTTGTTTTTCAGCAGACTGTATTTTCATGTGCTACACTGCACAAAGGAGCATCAGAACTGATCAAGTAATAATAGTAATTCACAACGATTTGCTTGTTGAAAACAAGCACTTATGCTTTGCTGCTGAAACAAAAAGAGAATAAAGCCATGAATATAGGCAGATTCTGAGAGCTGTTCAAAGCAGCCTTGACTACCCAGTCTGCCTCTTCGTTTTGGCTGTGAGAATATTATGGGATACTCTGATGAAAGCTTTCTAAATCCATATCCACAGGTCTTCAACTGTCAGCTAAGCCAGTCATCTCATCACATAAAGCTGCCAGGCTCATCAGGCGTGGTATGCCCCTGGTAAATCTGTGCTTGGTGTTCCCAATCAACTTATTCTACTTCATGAGCCTGGAAATGGCCTCCAGGAAGATTTGACCATTAGTTTTCCTGTGGATAGATGTTAAATGAACTGGTGTCGTGGTTTAGCCCGGCCGGCAGCAAAACACCACGCAGCCGTTCGCTTACCCTCCCCCCTCCCTCTCTGGGATAGGGGAGAGAAATGGAAAGTGAAGCCTGTGAGTTGAGATAAAGACAGTTTAATAAGACAGGAAAGTAATAATAATAATAATAATAATAATAATAATAATAATAATAATAATAATACAACGATGATAATAGTAGTACTACTAATAATGTGTACAAACAAGTGATGCACAATTCAATTGCTCACCACCCGCTGACCGATGCCCAGCCTAACCCCGAGCAGTCCGGCCCCCTTGCCCGGCTAGCCACCCCTATATATTGTTTAGCGTGATGTCAGATGGTATGGAATACCCCTTTGGCTAGTTTGGGTCACCTGTCCCGGGTCTGTCCCCTCCCAGCTCTTACTGCACCCCCAGCCTGCACGTTGGCAGGACAGAGCAAGAAGCTGAAATGTGCTTGGCTTAGTATAAGCACTGCTCTGCAACAATGAAAACATTGGGGTGTTACCAGTACTCTTCTCATCCTAAGCCAAAACACAGCATTCTACCAGCCACTAGGAAGAAAATCAACTCTGTTCTAACTGAAACCAGGACATCTATCCACCCCTTATACCATACCATTTATGTCATGCTCAGGTTACACTCTTTTCCATACATTCTAATTAGTCACCATTTTCATGTAGGGTATATAGTAGTCATGGTAGTGATAACATACAGTATTATATAGTAATTAACATGGTACAATTCAATTCATGGGCTATTCTCACCCATTATTAAATCTCCTTGAGGTACACACCGGACCTCTCCGTTCTTTTGCATCACCCACCAAGTGTATCCAGGTCCCTGAGCGAAAACAATTCCACGAATAGGTTTGCCTTTTCCTGAGGCAGGAGTAGCCCAGACTGTTTTACCCAGCATATTTCTTACATGCACTACAGGAACTTTATCCCCATCTACAGTACGTAACAATTTTGATTGGGCAGGTCCAGCTCGGTTGGCAGATCCCCTAGTATTGACTAACCAGGTGGCCTTTGCCAAATGCGTATCCCAATTTTTGAATGTCCCAGCACCCATTGCTTTCAATGTAGTCTTTAACAGTCCATTGTATCGTTCAACTTTCCCGAAGGCTGGTGCATGATAGGGGATGTGATACACCCACTCAATACCATGTTCTTTGGCCCAAGTGTCTATAAGGTTGTTTCGGAAATGAGTTCCATTGTCTGACTCTATTCTTTCTGGGGTACCATGTCGCCATAGGACTTGCTTTTCAAGGCCCAGGATAGTGTTCCGGGCGGTGGCATGAGGCACAGGATATGTTTCCAGCCATCCGGTGGTTGCTTCCACCATTGTAAGTACGTGGCGCTTGCCATTGCGAGTTTGAGGGAGTGTGATGTAATCAATCTGCCAGGCCTCTCCATATTTATATTTCAGCCATCGTCCTCCATACCAAAGAGGCTTTGACCATTTGGCTTGCTTGATTGCAGCACATGTTTTACAGTCATGAATAACCTGTGCTATAGTGTCCATGGTCAGGTCCACCCCTCGATCACGAGCCCATCTGTATGTTGCATCTCTACCTTGATGGCCTGAGGTGTCATGGGCCCATCGGGCTATAAATAATTCACCTTTATGCTGCCAATCCAGGTCCACCTGAGCTACTTCAATCTTAGCAGCCTGATCCACCTGCTGGTTGTTTTGATGTTCTTCAGTAGCCCGATTCTTGGGCACATGAGCATCTACGTGGCGTACTTTCACAGCCAGGTTCTCTACCCGAGCAGCAATATCTTGCCACAATGCAGCAGCCCAGATAGGTTTGCCCCTACGCTGCCAGTTGTTTTGCTTCCATTGCTGTAACCATCCCCACAGGGCATTTGCTACCATCCATGAATCGGTGTAGAGATAGAGAACTGGCCATTTTTCTCGTTCAGCAATGTCTAAAGCCAGCTGAATGGCTTTCACTTCTGCAAACTGACTCGATTCACCTTCTCCCTCAGCAGCTTCTGCAACTCGTCGCGTAGGACTCCATACAGCAGCCTTCCATCTCCGATGCTTCCCCACAATACGACAGGACCCATCAGTGAACAGGGCATATTTCTTTTCATTCTCTGGCAACTGGTTGTACAGTGGGGCTTCTTCAGCACGACCCACCTCCTCCTCTGATGATATCCCAAAGTATTTGCCTTCTGGCCAGTCCATGATCACTTCCAATATTCCTGGGCGACTGGGGTTTCCTATTCGAGCCCGCTGAGTAATCAGTGCAACCCACTTGCTCCATGTAGCATCAGTTGCATGATGTGTAGAGGGGACCCTTCCCTTGAACATCCAGCCTAGTACCGGTAATCGGGGTGCTAGGAGGAGCTGCGCTTCAGTACCGACCACCTCCGAAGCAGATCGAACTCCTTCATATGCTGCCAATATCTCCTTTTCAGTTGGAGTATAGCGGGCCTCAGATCCTCTGTATCCCCGACTCCAAAACCCCAGAGGCCGACCTCGAGTTTCCCCAGGTTCTTTCTGCCAGAGGCTCCAGGTGGGGCCGTTCTCCCCGGCTGCAGTGTAGAGCACATTCTTTACATCTGGTCCTGTTCGAACTGGCCCAAGGGCTACTGCATGGACTATTTCCTGCTTGATTTGTTCAAAGGCTTGTCGTTGCTCAGGGCCCCATTCAAACTCATTCTTCTTACGGGTTACTTGGTAGAGCGGGTTTACAATCAGACTGTAATTTGGGACGTGCATTCTCCAAAACCCCACAACACCTAGGAAAGTCTGTGTTTCTTTTTTGCTAGTTGGTGGAGACATAGCTGTTATTTTGTTGATCACATCCATTGGGATTTGACGACGTCCATCTTGCCATTTTATTCCTAAAAACTGGATCTCTCGTGCAGGTCCTTTGACTTTATTTTGTTTTATGGCAAAACCGGCTTTCAGAAGGATTTGGACTATTTTCTTCCCTTTCTCGAAAACTTCCTCTGCTGTGTCACCCCACACAATAATGTCATCGATGTACTGCAGGTGTTCATGAGCTTACCCCTGCTCCAGCGCAGACTGGATCAGTCCATGGCAAATGGTAGGGCTGTGTTTCCACCCCTGGGGCAGCCGATTCCAAGTATATTGGACTCCCCTCCAAGTGAAAGCAAATTGTGGCCTGCACTCTGCTGCTAGAGGGACGGAGAAAAATACATTAGTGATATCAATTGTGGCTTACCACTTGGCTGCCTTCGATTCAAGTTCGTACTGAAGTTCCAGCATGTCCGGCACTGCAGCACTCAGTGGTGGCGTGACTTCGTTCAGGCCTCGATAGTCCACTGTTAGTCTCTACTCACCATTAGACTTTCGCACTGGCCATATGGGACTATTGAAAAGTGAATGAGTCTTGCTGATCACTCCTTGGCTCTCCTGGTCCCCAGTCCTGGTCCGTTTTGGCATCCCAATCAAACCTCCTAGACTGCTTTCTCTGAGCTGTGTTGTGCTTCCAGGATATGTCAGGGAAGTTGAAGTCCCCCACGAGAACAAGCACCGACGATTTTGCAACTTCTGTCAGCTACCTGTAGAACTCCTCATCCGCCTCCTCATCCTGGTTTGGCGGTCTATAACAGACCCCGACCAGGACGCTAGCCTTGTTGGCCTTCCCGCCGATCCTAACCCAAAGGGACTCAACCTTGTCATTCCCAGCCTCGAGTTCCACAACATCAAAAGATTCTCTAATATAGAGACCCACACCACCACCCCTTCTGTGCTGCCTGTCCCTTCTGAAGAGCCTATAGCCAGACACTGCAGCACTCCAGTCATGAGAGTCGTCCCACCACGTCTCCGTGATGGCAACCAAGTCATAGCCTGCCTGCTGCACGATGGCTTCCAGCTCCTCCTGTTTGTTACCCATGCTGCGTGCATTGGTGTAGATGCACTTCAGCTGGGCCATTGCCTTATCCCCCAGCCTTGCCATTGTTCCCCCTGGCACAGCTCCAACATGCCTTGAGCGAATGAACGGCTGTGCGAACGGCTGCGTGGTGCTTAGCTGCCGGCTGGGGGAAACCACGAGGACAGCAATGTAGTCATGTAACCAAATTAAAGCCAAAACTTTCAGCCCGGTCCTTGACCTGAATAGGGAGTGAGGATCCGGATCCTGGCATTGATACGTGATAGTTTATATGCAGCCAAAGTAAATACTGCAGTCGGAGGTCATGGCACTAGATTTTGACAAGTCCGGCATAAAGGAGTGATCTCAGAAAAGCAAATTTAAGCAACATTAATGTCAAGTAAAGTCTTTCTGATTGCTATATTCCTTATCTGTCGTGACTAGACAGATGAAAATCCAGGACGGCAATTTTGTCTTTTAGGTCATTTTCTTTTTTTCTTTTATTTATTTCTTCTCTTTATGTTGATTTATCTTATTTTAACAGGCTCTGTACTAATTTTCCTCACAGAATGACTAGCAGAAATATGACCCTTACATGCCTTTTGTAGTTAATTAATTAGGTCAACTCTAACCACTGAGCCCCTTGTCAGGTTCTTTCTGTTAGCAATAAGGAGCAATTGAACCTTAAACATTGAAACGAGCTTGTTGAGCCTATTCCACAAGGTCTCATGACTCCACATGTGAAGTGAAATCTGCCAGGTGGGGATCATTTGACCTTTGCTATATAGGAAGCATGAGGAGTCATGGGAAGAGTTGGCACTCCAGAGGAGTTTGAGGTTCAGGTTACTTAGGGTGCTTTTCTACTCTCCTGGTGAAATGGACTCAGTGTTCCAAGATAGATGGAATTTTCTTCGTGTTTTCTGCTATCTCTGAGAAATAGTTTTGGAGAATCTATGAGCTAGTAACATCGGCGGTGACTACTCAGAACAGGAAAACCCTGGTGGTGCTACTTCCCTGTGAAGTTCTTTGTCAGTGAGTGAAATTCAGAAGGTGGCAGGTAAGTGCTTTGGGGTTAAAAATTAGAGTTGGGTTGGATTGGGAAGCTGGAGGACTTCTTTCACCTTGTCTGGTCCCCAGTCCTGGTCCCCAGTCCTGGTCCCCAGTCCTGGTCCCCAGTCCTGGTCCCCAGTCCTGGTCCCCAGTCCTGGTCCCCAGTCCTGGTCCCCAGTCCTGGTCCCCAGTCCTGGTCCCCAGTCCTGGTCCCCAGTCCTGGTCCCCAGTCCTGGTCCCCAGTCCTGGTCCCCAGTCCTGGTCCCCAGTCCTGGTCCCCAGTCCTGGTCCCCAGTCCTGGTCCCCAGTCCTGGTCCCCAGTCCTGGTCCCCAGTCCTGGTCCCCAGTCCTGGTCCCCAGTCCTGGTCCCCAGTCCTGGTCCCCAGTCCTGGTCCCCAGTCCTGGTCCCCAGTCCTGGTCCCCAGTCCTGGTCCCCAGTCCTGGTCCCCAGTCCTGGTCCCCAGTCCTGGTCCCCAGTCCTGGTCCCCAGTCCTGGTCCCCAGTCCTGGTCCCCAGTCCTGGTCCCCAGTCCTGGTCCCCAGTCCTGGTCCCCAGTCCTGGTCCCCAGTCCTGGTCCCCAGTCCTGGTCCCCAGTCCTGGTCCCCAGTCCTGGTCCCCAGTCCTGGTCCCCAGTCCTGGTCCCCAGTCCTGGTCCCCAGTCCTGGTCCCCAGTCCTGGTCCCCAGTCCTGGTCCCCAGTCCTGGTCCCCAGTCCTGGTCCCCAGTCCTGGTCCCCAGTCCTGGTCCCCAGTCCTGGTCCCCAGTCCTGGTCCCCAGTCCTGGTCCCCAGTCCTGGTCCCCAGTCCTGGTCCCCAGTCCTGGTCCCCAGTCCTGGTCCCCAGTCCTGGTCCCCAGTCCTGGTCCCCAGTCCTGGTCCCCAGTCCTGGTCCCCAGTCCTGGTCCCCAGTCCTGGTCCCCAGTCCTGGTCCCCAGTCCTGGTCCCCAGTCCTGGTCCCCAGTCCTGGTCCCCAGTCCTGGTCCCCAGTCCTGGTCCCCAGTCCTGGTCCCCAGTCCTGGTCCCCAGTCCTGGTCCCCAGTCCTGGTCCCCAGTCCTGGTCCCCAGTCCTGGTCCCCAGTCCTGGTCCCCAGTCCTGGTCCCCAGTCCTGGTCCCCAGTCCTGGTCCCCAGTCCTGGTCCCCAGTCCTGGTCCCCAGTCCTGGTCCCCAGTCCTGGTCCCCAGTCCTGGTCCCCAGTCCTGGTCCCCAGTCCTGGTCCCCAGTCCTGGTCCCCAGTCCTGGTCCCCAGTCCTGGTCCCCAGTCCTGGTCCCCAGTCCTGGTCCCCAGTCCTGGTCCCCAGTCCTGGTCCCCAGTCCTGGTCCCCAGTCCTGGTCCCCAGTCCTGGTCCCCAGTCCTGGTCCCCAGTCCTGGTCCCCAGTCCTGGTCCCCAGTCCTGGTCCCCAGTCCTGGTCCCCAGTCCTGGTCCCCAGTCCTGGTCCCCAGTCCTGGTCCCCAGTCCTGGTCCCCAGTCCTGGTCCCCAGTCCTGGTCCCCAGTCCTGGTCCCCAGTCCTGGTCCCCAGTCCTGGTCCCCAGTCCTGGTCCCCAGTCCTGGTCCCCAGTCCTGGTCCCCAGTCCTGGTCCCCAGTCCTGGTCCCCAGTCCTGGTCCCCAGTCCTGGTCCCCAGTCCTGGTCCCCAGTCCTGGTCCCCAGTCCTGGTCCCCAGTCCTGGTCCCCAGTCCTGGTCCCCAGTCCTGGTCCCCAGTCCTGGTCCCCAGTCCTGGTCCCCAGTCCTGGTCCCCAGTCCTGGTCCCCAGTCCTGGTCCCCAGTCCTGGTCCCCAGTCCTGGTCCCCAGTCCTGGTCCCCAGTCCTGGTCCCCTTTTGGCATCGCGATCAAGCTGCTCCAATTCCTTTCCAGGGACAGAGCTGAGATTTACTGACCTCTAGTTTGCCCGATCCTTCTTTTTGCCCTTGAAGTTCCGAATGGCACTGGCTTTCCTCCTGTTTTCCGGCACCTCACCCATTCTCCAGGACCTTTCCAAGATTATAGAGAAAGTTTCACCGATCGCATCTGACAGCTCCCTTAGCACATGTGGATTTAGTAGCTTTGTAGTAGAACCCCACCCGTGTGTCTCCCATACCAGCCCATCCCTTAATTCTTATTCAGAAGCTCTCCATCACCCTCCCCCAGCTGGAGCTGGCTACACTCTAATTGCTCCCTCACATAAAGGGCAACCCCACCCCCTCGCTTCCCCAGCCTGTCTCTCCTAAAGAGGACGTGGCCCTCCATGACTGCGTTCCACTCACGTGAGCTGTCCCACCACGTCTCAGTGATCGCAACGAGATTGTGGCCCCATGACCGAACACAGATCTTGAGCTCATCCTGTTTATTTCCCGTGCTCCGTGTACTGGTGTACAGGCACTTTAGGGAAGCAGCAGGTACAGTTACCTTGGGGGCATGCAAGAAGAAGGTACTGGACGGGGGATTGGGAACGCTACCTTCTCTGAGGAGCCCTCAGACAATCCTATGGGAGAGCTCTGAAGTTTTTCCTTGTCTTCAACAGTGGCAGTAGTGTGAAAAGTGTTCATCTGATTCATGTCATTATGGAACAATGCTAGGGCCGCATGGTATGATGAATGTGACCTTCTGTCCTACAGACCCTTGTATAACCACGAGTCTAAGAAAAACAGAGTGGTTAATGTATATAGTTCTTGTACCTTGCAAAGGAATGTTTTAGCAATTCGTGTCAATAGAGAGCTTGAAGGGAAATGTATTTGTAGCCTTGTCCTTGAAGTCTCTGATACCTGGGGGGGGGGGGGGCGGGGGGTCAGAATAGCTGCTAACTATTATGACTATTGCATGGGACACCATGCAAGTCCCTGATATCTGGCCAGGAGACTAAGGAGACAGGGAAAGCTGAAGAATGACTAAAAGACAAAGCTTGCAGGGGACGCTGCACAAGTCTCTGCCATACAGCCAAGTTGGACAAAGGAGAAGGACAAGAGGGAGGGAGGAAGACTATGAGCCTTCAGCATGAGAGACCCCCAGAGGGTCCACTGGAGACTGTTACGCAAACCCTCCAGTAGGAGGGTTTGGATTCCGGAAACTAATTATAATAACCCTGGTTGTTTTAGAAGCAGTATTGAATATGTATTAGCCTAGGAGCATAAAAATCAGCTGCTTGATGTAACCGGTGTGCGTCTTGGTGGAGCAGAGACTCCCGGCGCACCCAGTGCTGTTTGCTTACCTCTATTCCTTTAATAAATTCTAAACTTTGATTATAGTCCTATTTTGAAGACTGAGCCATTTATAACAGTAGTGAGGACTTCCCCCAGCCCTTCTCTGTCCCCTTTAGCTCCCCTCCCTTCCCCCATCAAACCTAGTTTAAAGCCCTGGTAATCAGCCCAGAGAGCTTGCTCCCCAACACACTTGCGCCCCGCTTGCCCAGTCCTGGTCCCCAGACTTTTGCGGCAGGAACATGATTCCACAGAGCCTTCAAGCCTTTCTGTAGCTTTAAAGATGCTGAAATGGTCCCTGGCTTAAGAACTAGTTCCCCACCTGGCACTACGAATCGTTGCTTAGGGCTAAAAGCTGAGGCTCTTGTCTGTTACGTGAACTGCCAGGAAGACTCAGCCTCCCTTCTCTGAGTTCGGTGCTGCCTAGCCTTAACATTTTCAGTACTCAGTAGCGTCCGCCAGGCTCCTGTATTTTGAGAGGGATCGCACTCCCCTTACATCATATGGGAATCCCAGTTTTCTGTCTCAAGGGTGAATGGTGGAAAGCACTTGTAAATCATTGCAGGAAATCATTGCAGGTTGTCGTTGTTGTCCATTGCCATGTAAATTAAGGCCATGCAAGTACCTTCTACTGTTTCTTCTTCCCTTTCGTTTGTTGTCTGGTTTCTACCAAATATTACATATTTGGTGAAATGCCTTAAACCAACGTTACTTTTTAATTAACAACTTATTTTTTTTTCTCTCTAGGTCTGCCAGTAGCTGACAGAGTAGAAAGGTGTGCTTCTCTCTCTTTCTTGTATAGAGTTAGAGGCAATGCCTGATATCCAGCCAAGATGGACAAAGGAGAAGGACAAGGACAAAGCCTGGGAGGAAGACTATGAGCCTTCAGCACGAGAGACCCCAGAGGGACCACCGGGGACTGATACACATGAGCCAGTGGGAGGGTTCGGAATCTGGGAACTAATTATAATAACCCTGCCCCCTGCCTTTTCCAGAAGTAGTAATGAACATGTATTAGCCTAGGAGCAGAAAAAGCTGCCGCCTGATGTAACGTGTGTGCATGTTGGAGGAGCCCAGACTCCCCGCGCACCCAGCGCTCTTTACTTGCCTTTTATTAACCCCATAAATAAATCTCATAAAGCTAAGTTGGCTCGGAATTTATAACAGTATGATGAAAACTGTTGCACTCCAAGTTGGGAAGGGGAGAGGAAAATGTTCATGTATACGTGAGAATTGTACTCAAACAGCTGATTACACCTTTGCATACACCTTTTAAGGGAAAAGTTTAAACCTGAGAAGCAACAGGCAGTTTTCTGTTTCCTGATATGATAACATAATATATGATATAGGTAGGATATCAAAGGATGATATCATACCTATAGCCTGCTGCAGGCTGAAAAGTAGCCTGTGCCTCAGGTACCGTTTTATGCCTTTGCTTTTGTTACTACATCCCTGTAAGTCTTCAAAGGGGAAATGAAATCTCTCCTGGCTTGTTTACTCCTGAAGGAGCGTGAAAGAGATGCGTGTCCTTGTATGTGAAGAGGAGGTTAAGGAACAGCTAGCGCAAGGAACACACAAATCCATTGCGCCAGACTAACAGGTGGTTGGCTCTGAGCTGGGAGACTGCAACAGAAACACAGAATTATCTAGGTTGCAAGAGACCTCCAAGATCATCAAGTCCAACCTCTGACCTAACACTAACAGTCCTCCACTAAACCATATCCCTAAGCTCTACATCTAAATGTCTTCTAAAGACCTCCATGGATGGTGACTCCACCACTTCCCTGGGCAGCCCGTTCCAATGTCTAACAACCCTTTCGGTAAAGAAGTTCTTCCTAACATCCAATCTAAAACTCCCCTGGCGCAACTTTAGCCCATTCTCCCTCGTCCTGTCACCAGGCATGTGGGAGAACAGACCAACCCCCACCTCGCTACAGCCTCCTTTAAGGTACCTGTAGAGAGCATTAAGGTCGCCCCTGAGCCTCCTTTTCTCCAGGCCGAACAAACCCAATTCCCTCAGCCGCTCCTCATAGGACTTGTTCTCCAGGCCCCTCACCAGCTTCGTCGCCCTTCTCTGGACTTGATTGAGCACCTCGATGTCCTTCTCGTAGTGAGGAGTCCAAAACTGAACACAGTACTTGAGGTGTGGCCTCACCAGAGCCGAGTACAGGGGGACGATCACTTCCCTAGACCTGCTGGCCACACTGCTTCTTATACAAGCCAGGATGCTGTTGGCCTTCTTGGCCACCTGAGCACACTGCTGGCTCATATTCAGCCAACTATCGACCAATACTCCCAGGTCCTTCTCCGCCAGGCAGCTTTCCAACCATTCCCCTCCCAGCCTGTAGCTCTGCTTGGGGTTATTGCGCCCCAGGTGCAGGACCCGGCACTTGGCCTTGTTGAACTTCATGCAATTGACCTCAGCCCATCGCTCCAGCCTATCCAGATCCTCCTGCAGAGCCTTCCTACCCTTGAGCAGATCGACACACGCATCTAACTTGGTGTCATCTGCAAACTTACTGAGGGTGCACTCCATCCCCTCGTCCAGATCATCGATGAAGATATTAAAGAGGACTGGCCTCAGCACTGAGCCCTGGGGAACGCCACTAGTGACCGGCCTCCAACTGGATTTGACTCCATTCACCACGACTCTTTGGGCCCAGCTATCCAGCCAGTTTCTAACCCAACGAAGCGTGCGCCAGTCCAAGCCAAGAGCAGCCAGTTTCTTGAGGAGAATGCTGTGGGAGACGGTGTCAAAAGCCTTGCTGAAGTCAAGGTAGACCACATCCACAGCCTTTCCCTCATCCACCTTTCATAAACCCATGCAGACTGGGCCTGATCGCCTGCTTGCCCTGCAAGTGCCACGTGATGACTCTCAAGACAATCTGCTCCATGACCTTCCCTGGTACTGAGGTCAAACTGACAGGCCTGTAGTTTCCCGGGTCTGCCCTCTGGCCCTTCTTGTAGATGGGCGTCACATTTGCTAGCCGCCAGTCAACTGGGACCTCCCCTGATAGCCAGGACTGCTGATAAATGATGGAAAGCGGCTTGGCCAGCTCCTCTGCCAGTTCTCTCAGTACCCTCGGGTGGATCCCATCCGGCCCCATCGACTTGTGCACATCCAAGTGCCGTAGCAGGTTGCCAACCATTTCTTCGTGGATAATGAGGGCCACATTCTGCTCCCCATCCCCTTCCGCCAGCTCAGGGTACCGGGTATCCAGAGAACAACTGGTATTGCCGCTAAAGACTGAGGCAAAGAAGGCATTAAGCACCTCCGCCTTTTCCTCATCTTTTGTAACAAGGTTTCCCCCCGCACCCAGTAAAGGATGGAGATTCTCCTTAGTCCTCCGTTTTGCGTTGAATTATTTGTAAAAAGATTTTTTGTTGTCTTTAACGGCAGTAGCCAGATTGAGCTCCAGATGAGCTTTGGCCTTCCTAATTTTGTCCC